>NW_006991182.1:96053-127691 GCF_000164805.1 Carlito syrichta | reverse complement strand
AACCCATGGGCTCAGGCAATCCACTCACCTCAGCCTCCCAAAGGTGCGGGATTATAGGCTGAGCCACCAAGCCCGGCTAGCACATTACATTGTCTTAATAGTACAAAGATTCAAAGGAGAGAAAAACTATTTTGGACTAATGGCAAATGTATCTGACTGGAGTTTAAACTGCAAACAAGTGCAGTGAGAAATAAGGAGGTCAATAGGGCACACAGTCAAACACTTTTATTAGAAGTTTACTTTGAATTTTAAGACTAGCAGAGGCCAGCCACGGTGATTCAGGCCTATAATCCCAAAACTTTGGAAGGCCAAGGAAGGAGGACTGTTAAGAGGCCAGGAGTTCAGACCATAGCAAAACCCCATCTGAAAAAAATTTTTTTTAAATAGCCAGCTGAAGAGTGGTAGCATGTGCCTGTAGCACCAGTTACTTGAGAGGCTGAGGCAGAAAGACTGCCTGAACCCAAAAGGTCAAGGCTGTGGTGAACTGTGATCATGCCACTGCACTCTAGCCTGGGAGACAGAGTGAGACCCTGACTCAATAAATACATACATACGTACATACTATCGGGAATCAGTGTACAACTCTAAAGTGTACAGTTTCAAAATAATACTTGAGAATGATGCTTTTTGTAACTGTAGGAATAACAAAAGTACATTAAAAAGGCTGAAGGGAGCTATTAAGGAGAAATTCATGAACTTCGCAGCAACTTAGATGGATTAAGAGTCCATCACAGTCAATGATCTACCACAAAACAAAGAACTGAGTACCACATGTTCTCACTCATAAGTGGACCCTGAACACTTATCACAATACTACATGAAAGGGATTGGCAGTAGTGGGTCACTGCTGGGGGTGGAGGACAGGGGGTGGCTGCCACATTAACACTAATAAGGGTACCTGATCCCAGGAGAAGTGAGGACTAATGGAAAGCCCAAACTTCACCTGTACGATGACCGCTTATTTACCTAACCCTGACTTGTACCCCACATTTTTAAAATTTAAAAAAAAAAGGCAGCATCTGCAGGGATTATTTAAGCCTGACATTGTTAAGGAAAATGGGTTTTGTTTTGTTGCTATGGGCAAATGGGTAGTGGTAAAAAAAAATTGGCAAGACATTTATTTTCACTTCACTTTAAAGCATAGAGAGAAGGGATGAAGAGAAATACCCAAGACTTACCTTTGACAAAAGATTTGAATACATTTTTCAAAGTATATTTAGAATTTAAAAAACTAATTACCTTCATTCCTAGATGCAGAAGCACTATGAAACTTCCCCCTCCATCCCTTTATCTTAGTGTAGTCATTGGTTTTCCCTGTCCTAGAAACAAAAGGAAATCCAGCATCTATAAAAGAAAAAGTAAAAGAGATGACCAAATTTCAAGCAAGCCAATATTATGGATCTAATTAATTAATAAGACTTTATCTATCTGAACTGTATCAATAACTTATTAAAACTATGCCAGAAGATACAAGATCAACCTCAGAATACCCCAAATGTCTCCAATAAACTTATCTTTTTATTTATATCACAAATAACCTAACCTTTAAGAGAAATCGTTTTTGACCTTACAAATGCTACACACTCACCCGGAGAGGCAGGGTTGGTTCCTGTAAGGTTCCAAAAAAGAAAGCTAGTAGCTGGAGCCAAAGGTAGCTGTACACCCAAGTATTTAAGATCAATGCTCATTGCTGGATCCACTGAATTCAATTTTAAGCCCACTACAAGAAAAAAAGGAAACGATATTACCCATACATTAACCGCAAATCTTTATCTCACTTTTTTTTTGAGTTGGAGTCTCACTCTGTCACCCAGACTGGAGAGCAGTGGCCACTCCTGGCCACCGCAGCCTCGACCTGCTGGGCTCCGGTGATCCTTCCGCCTCAGCCTTCCAAATAGCTGGAACTACAAACACACACTACCACCCCAGGCTAATTTTTGATTTATTGTAGAGATGAGGTCTTGCCAAGTTGCCCAGGCGGGTCTCAAACCCGCGGGCTCAGGCAATCCACTCACCTCAGCCTCCCAAGGCGCGGGATTACAGGCTGAGCCACAGAGCCCGGCTATCTCGCTTTTTAATGTTTGGTTGGGGGATGGAGGAAGAGTCAATAGAAATAAAGGAGACAGTGAAGAGTAAAAATGATGAAACAAAAATAAACAGTAGCAGATTAACATTAAAGTGGCCTCATGATTAATGCCATCTGCTATTACAAATTTGTGTAAAAACCCTCTGGGTGTGGTAGGGCCTGTAATTAGTTTCTGATTATGACAAAGGAGATGGAATATACGTGATCAAATGCGAATGGTAACATTTAAGTGTAGCATCCATCTTGCTAGAGCTGCAAGGAAATCTCTCCAGTCAAGTCTCTGATGAGAAACCAGACCTGGCCAATTTCTTGACAGTAGCCTTGTGAAACCCTAGGCAGAGGACCCAGTGAAGCCATGCCCAGACTGGTGATACACAGAAACTGTGAGACAGTAAATACACAGTAAACTGTGAGACAGTAAATACACAGTAAATACTGGTGATACACAGAAACTATGAGACAGTTTGTGGTAATCTGTTAAGCAACAATACATAACCAATACATACGCAGCAAAATTCAGCCATGGCCCAGAGATTTTCTAGACTCTAATACAAATTTGCTATAGACTGACTTTCTAGTCTGACTATGGCTATTATTGATAACATTTACAGTTATTTGAGTCTGTAAATATTATGACTCTTTTATGTATAGGTTAAAAGGTAATCTTTGAGGAAAGTATTTAACTTAAGTTTGTTTTTGTTTTTTTGTTTTTTGAGTTGGAGTCTCACTCTGTCACCCAGATTGGAGTGCAATGGCCGCTCCCGGCCACCACAGCCTCGACCGGCTGGGCTCTGGCGATCCTTCCACCTCAGCCTTTCAAGTAGCTGGAACTACAGGTGCGCACTACCACACCTGGCTAATTTTTGATTTATTGTAGAGATGAGGTCTCGCCAAGTTGCCCAGGCGGGTCTCGAACCCGCGGGCTCAGGCAATCCACTCACCTCGGCCTCCCAAAGTGCTGGGATTACAGGCTGAGCCACCGAGCCTAGCCTGACTTAAGTTTTAACAAAATTGAAGAGGCTGGGTGTGGTGGCTCCCAGCACTTTGGGAGGCTGAGACAGGAGGGAGGACTGCTTGAGCCCAGGAGTTTGAAACCAACCTAGGCAACACAGCGAGACCTTGTCTCTACAAAAAAAATTAGCCAGGCATGGTGGTATGGTCCTGAAGTCAGCTACTTGGAAGGCTGAAGATGGTGAATTCCTTCAGCTCAGGAGCTTGAGGCTGAAGTGATCATGCTACTGCACTCTAGTCTGGGTAACAGATTGAGGCCTTGACTCAAAAATAATAATAATAATATACACACACGTTTTCTTAGAAGCCCTAATGTAGAAAAGTCATCAGCAAACAAACCTTATTCAAAATAATCCCCAATTTAGCTTATCCAGACTAACCTGACATATTTGCCCTGTAAGAAAATACCTGCCCAAGTAACAGGTATATGAGACCTAGACTGAGTTGACTTCATATCAATGAGCATAAATAACTTTAGCTTACAGAAAATAAGATAGCTGAGTAATTCAAAGAAAGCATATTGGTAAAAAGCCTAAAATCTTTTTATTTTTTTATTCAACCAGAGCCTACTCAGAACCTGTGTCAGTTTAAATTAAGTTATACTCCAAAATGCTTTTGCCTTATTTTACCCACATTAGAAGTTACTTCTTACAGACATATTATAATGCCATTATAAAAAAATTCAAAGATAAACTGAAAAAGAGATAACCTTTGTGTTTAAGCAAAGGCAGATTCCCCTAAGAGTTATGGCAAAAAAATGCCTGCTTGTTGCTAAATCCAATGAAATACAAAAAATTCATAAAAACATATTAGAAATGTTTATAATTATATAAACATCTACATAACTAGTAAACATATAACAGAAAAGCACATACTATAAGGAAAACTCAGCTAATCACTGACTTAATAGCACATTCAGAATATATATTCATTGCCAGGCAAAGAGGCTTGTGCCTCTAATCCCAGTCACTCAGGAGGATGGCTTGAGGACAAGAGTTCAAGATCAGCCTGGGCAACAAAGCAAAAACCTGTCTCTAAAAAAATTGTTATAAAGGAAAAATGTTCATTAAATAACTAAAAAGGAAGAGGCAGCGAGTTCCTGAAAAGACTGCCATTACTCATAAAAGAAATTAATGGCCGGGCTGTGGCTCAGCCTGTAATCCCAGCACTTTGGGAGGCCAAGGTGAGTGGATTGCGTGAGCCCACAGGTTCAAGACCTGCCTGGGCAACTTGGTGAAACTTCATCTCTACAATAAATCAAAAAAAAATTAGCCGGGCGTGGTAGCGCGCGCCTGTAGTTCCAGCTACTTGGAAGGCTGAGGCGAAAGATCGCCGGAGCCCAGCAGGTCGAGGCTGCAGTGGCCAGGAGTAGTCATTGCACTCTAGTGTGGGTGACAGAGTGAGACTCCAACTCCAAAAAAAAAAGAAATTAACATTAAGCTGACAAGAGCCCATCATGATAGAAATAAGTGAATATTTAAGCATATGGAGGAAAATAAA
This sequence comes from Carlito syrichta, assembly GCF_000164805.1. NCBI lineage: Eukaryota > Metazoa > Chordata > Mammalia > Primates > Tarsiidae > Carlito > Carlito syrichta. Next base: position 123,094 of record NW_006991182.1, on the reverse strand, counting down.
CAAATCTCTGGTGCAAATTAATTCAAAATAATATATACAGATACTCTATACTCGAGGTACATCATACTTCCCACTTACCAAGTGTGGGCTACACTAATGACTTCTTTCCAATACAGTATGGAAAGAAGGAAAAAAAGTAACTTTACGGTGAAGAAACCTGACAATATCTCAGTCAGGCAATCAAGGTCACCATCAACAGTGATAAATCATGTTGAATATATATACCCTTGATAGGACAGAATGAGAATGACACTTTACCTATGTGATCTTCTTCCTAAGAACATATAACCCATGTAACCATCAGACAAATCTCCAACTGAGGGACATCTACAAAAAACACCTGACTAGTACTCTTCAAAACAGTGAGGGTCATTAAAAACAAAGTCTGAAAAACTGTCACAGCCAGGAGGATCCTAAGAAGACATAACTTCTAAAAGTATTGTAATATCCTAAATGAGATCCTAGACCAAAAAAGGACATTAGATAAAAACTAAGAAAATTAGAATAAAGTATGAACTTCAAATAATAATAATGTATCAATACTGGTTCACTAATCACAACACTAAAATAAGATGTTATCAAGATCAGAAACTGGGTGGAAAGTATGTAAGAATTCTCTGCACCGTATTTCCAATTTTTCTGTAAATCTAAAACTGGCTGGGCATGCCTGTAATCCCAACACTTTGGGAGGCTGAAGTGGGAGGAACACTTGAAGCCAAAAGTTCGAGACCAGCCTGGGCAACAAAGTAAGCCCTTCATCTCTACAAAATTAAAAAATAGCCAGGCGTGGTTACAAGTGCCTGTAGTCCTAGCTACCTGGGAGGCAGAATTTAAGTGAGAGGATCACTTGAACCCAGGGGTTGGAAGTCTCAGTGTGCCATGATTGTGTAACTGCACACCAGTCTGGGCAACAGTAAGACCCTGTCTCAAAAAATAAAAAAATACTTAAAACAGTTGTTTAAGTGCTATTTTCTAAAGAAGAATAAAACTCTACAGTTACAAGCAAGGGAAAGAAATCTGAAGCAAAATTTAACAAATTACTTCAAGCATCAATTTTTAGACATAACTTAGAATACTTTCAATGTCTTTGGAGACTTGGGAGTAATTGGCATCACTCAATTACTACAATTATTTAGACAAACTAACTTATTATTTTGAAGTTGTTTAAGTCTAGCTATTTAAAGGACGCAAAGGTTGGGGTGGAAGAAAATCTGTCAAAATAAAACAGAGAAAAAAATCCAAAACACAACTCTAACTTATACCTTGAAAACTATGTGCCACATAGATTACAGATTTAACAGTTAAAAAAAAAAACTATGTGTAAATGTAGCTGAATACATTTTAACAACCTTAGGATTAAATACAAACTTGCACTAAATGCAGAATCTATAAAAGCAGGTTAAAAGTGATGGCTCACAAACATGTTTTGTTTGGTTATGTTCTTAAAGCTTTGTTACTTGCCCAAAAAACTGCTGGCTGCCAACACTTGAGAGACATCACATAACTAACTCCAGTTTCTGTCAAACAATAGGAAGACCTGAGAATATTGGGCTTATTTTTCCATATGACAATAATCCACTGATGTGGCTGCCCCTTTAGAAGCGGTGACTGTGCTCCAGCTTACCAGCGTCCAACTCTACTCCCCAAATTCAGGTTAATTTCACTTAATTTACGTTACCTACTTAGTTTCTGCAAGTATTTAATTTTGGATCCCCATTCCATGATGGAAAAGATTACAGATATAACTACAATGCCTATAAAAGGGGAAAAAAGTCAAACCTTACCCAAAGTAACCAGAGCAAAAAGACTGGTTACAAGCACTAAATAGATCTAACGATAGAATTAAGACTAAAACAAATATGGGGATTAGGTTAAAAGAACATAATATAGCCGGTCAGGCTCAGTGGCTCAGCCTGTAATCCCGCGCCTTGGGAGGCCAAGGTGAGTGAATTGCCTGAGCCCGCAGGCTCGAGACCCGCCTGGGTAACTTGGCGAGACCTCATCTCTACAATAAATCAAAAAATTAGCTGGACGCGGTAGCACGCGCCTGTAGTTCCAGCTACTGGAAGGCTGAGGTGGAAGGATTGCCGGAGCCCAGCAGGTCGAGGCTGCGGTGGCCAGGAGTGGCCATTGCACTCCAGTCTGGGTGACAGAGTGAGACTCCAACTCAAAAAAAAAAAGAACATAATATAAATGTCATAATATTTCTACATTCTCAAAGTATATAACTAGCAAAAAATGGAAGTGAAAGAGAAGGGAAAGATAGGTAGGTTAAGTTCACTGATAGAGAAATCAGAGAATATTATTTAAATAAAATAGCAAAAAGTTAAAGCTGACAATAAACAATAGCAAACATGTTATCAGCAAGACATGTTGGAGATGGGACTGTCCATTACAATCCACAGCAACTAGTCCATATCACTTGAACTGAGACTGGAATTTGCATATGTTAGGGTGAGCATGGTGGCTCATATCTGTAATCCCAGCCATCTGGAAGGCTAAGGCAAGAGGACTGCTTGAGCCCAGAAGTTTCAAGACCTGCCTGGGCAAGACAGTAAGACCACATCTCTACAAAAAAAATTTTTTTAAAACAACAGGTATGGAGGCATGTACCTGCAGTCCCAGCTACTCAAGAGGTTAAGGCAAAAGGACTGTTTGAGCCTGGGAGGTCAAGCCTGCAGTTGGCCATGATCATGCCACTGAACTCCAGCTAGGTAAGAGTGAGATTCTAACTAAACAAATAAAAATTTTAAAAATAATTTTTAATTGCACACTTACAGTGTCATATAAGCTACTTCCCATTAAAGAAAAAGTTCAAGTATTATCATTTGATTTAGAAACTGAATGGTTGTTTTATTATAAATCATCCTTTTGATAGCTATGTTGACTCTCAGATAAATGATTTACCATATAATGCAAATAGCCTGCACAGCCCTCTGAAAACTGATGAGTCAAATATTCAATAAACTACTCCAAGAAGCACATCTAAAATCAAAGATATGTGTAAGAAACTATAGGATATGGCCTACAATCTTTCATTACAATGCAATTAACAGGAGAAAATCAGTAGTTATCATAACAGTAGTACGATAGTAGATATTATTTTCTTTCTTTTCTAAATTTTTATTAAACTTTCTTACACAGAGGCCTTGCTAATCTTCTCTGTATTGTTCCAATTTTAGTATTATATGCTGCCAAAGTGAGCATATCATTACTTTTTTTTTTTTTTTTTTTTGAGTTGGAGTCTCACTCTGTCGCCCAGACTGGAGTGCAGTGGCCGCTCCCGGCCACCGCAGCCTTGCCTGCTGGGCTCCGGCGATCCTTCCGCCTCAGCCTTCCGAGTAGCCGAAATTACAGGCATGCGCTACCACACCCGGCTGATTTTTTTATTTATGGTAGAGATGAGGTCTCGCTGCCCAGGCGGGTCTCGAACCCGCGGGCTCAGGCAATCCACTCACCTCAGCCTCCCAAAGGCGCGGGATTACAGGCTGAGCCACCGAGCCCGGCTCATATCATTACTTTTAAAAATAATGTAGGAAGCCGGGCTCGGTGGCTCAGCCTGTAATCCCGTGCTTCGGAGGCTGAGGTGAGTGGATTGCCTGAACCCGCGTGTTCGAGACCCACCTGGGCAACTTGGCGAAACCTCATCTCTACAATAAATCAAAAATTAGCTGGGCATGGTAGCGCGCGCCTGTAGTTCCAACTACTTGGAAGGCTGAGGCAGAAGGATCACCGGAGTCCAACAGGTCGAGGCTGTGGTGGCCGGGAACGGCCACTGCACTCCAGTCTGGGCGACAGAGTGAGACTCCAACTCAAAAAAATAATAATAATAATGTAGGAAACATAAGCAAAGCCAAGATAATGTATTACAATAAAAATAAAAATAATGAAAACTTTAAGTTCTCAGTCATACATCAAACATATAAAATACGTTTTCAATAATCAAGAGCGAAAAAGTTAAAAATATATACATATGTGTTTGCAGTTACACATTGAGAGAGAAAAGTATTCATCTATTTTCACACCTAAATATATTACTAAGAATATAACAACAAGTAGGACTCTCACCTCTAAAAATTAAAAAAACTAAATAAACACATAAACAAAAGTAACCAAGTTAAGATGAGAAAAAGGAGGGCAGTGGGGAAAATACCAGGTTATGAGGATGAACAAAGAAAAGACTACTTTCTCAAGGGTACCTGCGTGATCAAGGTTTACATACCTAACCCTGAATTGTACCCCACATCTTTATAAAAATTAAAAAAGAAAAGAAAATACCACCTTCTTACCATGACACATTTTTTTTGTATATAAAATACTATGATGAAGAAGACCCAGAAACGTTTTTAAGCCAAAGGGAAAAATTTTAGAAGCAGAGAAGATGAAAATATGCAAACTGAAGGGGCACTAAAAGAAAATAAATCAAGGATGGAAAGGAAGTACATAAACCAAAAAAGTGAGGGGGGTGGAAAGAAGAGAAGGAGAGGAAAAAGAGTAGGGAAGAAAAAGAGAACCGAAAAAAAAAATTGGCTTGTATATCTTTTAGAGAATATTACCTTCTTGAAGACCAGGATGTATCACCTGCTTGTGCCGCAAGGACTTCAAATCTTCTATCAATTCCTTTTCTAACTGAGAAATTCTTGCTCTGCAACCTACTCACAAAACAAACAGTAATAAAATAAACTACTGTTCACAACAAAAGGAAGAATGTTGCATATTTCACTATTGGACCCCAAACCACAAATACATCTTGTTTTGTACTATTTTATAATACCTGAGTCATTTGTGGCTGATGCCTGAAGACTAGAGGGTTCTTCTGCTGTTGCATCAACTGCATGAATGTCTAGAGCTTCCTATATCAAAAAACAAAAAAAGTAGTTCATATAATTTCTGAAAGTTTTAAAAAGTAAAGTAGGAGTTAAGAGGAAAAATTACAGACTAGGAGAAAAATATCACCATATTTACAGTGATAACTCTAAATTCACAAAACCAAAAATATTTTTATACTTTTTGATGTTTTCTAAATATTCTACATTAACATTTCTTTAATAATCAGAAGAAAAAAACAAAAAAATCTGAATATATCATATTCAGCTAACTAACCTCATACTGTGTACCAATTTGCATGTTAATTTCAGTCTATCTAGCTAGCTTATTCACAAGTGGAAAGAAAATAACAGGTAGAATGGATTAAACATCCAACATTTGTATAGCCAATTAATAAAGACTAGGTTTCTATAAACCTAAAAGAAATATAATCTAGTTGAAGAGTCAGAGTAGATTAAACAAAGAGACTAGCAATGTATAAGACAGCAGAGTTAAGAAGACTACTAATATCTAGTTCTCCACAGATACTCTACTACTACTAATGAAACCCAGAAAGAAAAAGGAATAGGATGCCCCAAAAAAGTGAGCAAACTTTTCATGTATTTTTATGCCCTTTTAAGGTTCATAATGGTAAAAATTCCATTAAGACTGAAATATTGCCGGGCTCGGTGGCTCAGCCTGTAATCCCACGCCTTTGGGAGGCTGAGGTGAGTGGATTGCCTGAGCCCGTGGGTTCGAGACCTGCCTGGGCAGGCGAGACCTCATCTCTTCAATAAATCAAAAAAAAAAAAAATTAGCCGGGCGTGGTAGCGCGCGCCTGTAGTTCCAGCTACTTGGAAGGCTGAGGTGGAAGGATCGCCGGAGCCCAGCATGTCGAGGCTGCGGTGGCCGGGAACGGCCATTGCACTCCAGTCTGAGCGACAGAGTGAGACTCCAACTCAAAAAAAAAAAAAGACTGAAATATTTATTTAAATTCAGCTAAACACAGAGTAAAAATCATGAACTGAGATCCAAGAAGACATAATGTTTAAGTCCATTCAAATGAAATATTTTAAGGAATGCCTATATCAAACATTGTAGAGACACTTCCCTCCCCACCTCATCCCACACATACAAATAGATGCATTCACAAAACTACATTATGAGTTAGTTGTAAGACAGTATACAATTTAAGAATAACTAATTAGCCTTAGAAAGAATGCTGAAAAATTACAATCTTACCTTTGATTCAAAGCAAACAAAGAGAACACCATCCACATCTTCCAGATCAGGTTTCACATCAGGAAAGTTACTTCCAGGACCTACAGGGGTATTCTTTGTAGAAGTTAAAGACTTTCCTGGGTTTCTAGGTGGTCGCCCTGCCTTAGAGAGTTTCAGTTTTCGTGGCCTTCCTCTTTTTCCAGGGGCATTTGGAGAGGCATTCTGATTAGCATTCCCTGCCTTTGGGGCTGTTGCAATCTTAAGCATAGCTGTTCTCTTTCTGCTCAAGTCCTCTTTTCCTGAAAGGGAGTCCCCAGCTGAACCCTTTGAACTGTCCAGTATTCTTTCTGTATTAATGCTATCAGACATATCAGGATAGTTCCACTGAAGCTCTTTAAGTAAGGGATATTTTTGTACCACTCTGAGATCTGGTGAATGTTTTCTAAAACCATTTTCTGATTCCTTGCCTAAGCAGAAGCCAGTTCCACTGGAATTTTCAATGTATGCAGGCAAATATTCGAATTCTGCCAACAAAGATTTATCCTTTCGCGATGTGGAAAGCATGTTATCAGGCAACTCAGAAATCTTCACCGTGCTTTTGGTGACAGCACAGGGCTCCAGATAGACTACTGGCATCTTTCCAGTGTCTAATTTGAACATTTTAGCTTTAGCAACACCTGATGGACTGCTTGGAAGCCATTTAGAAGAAAGATCGTCAGCTTCTAGGTTGTCAACTTTATTGTGTCTCTTTAGCTGTTTCTCTAGTATAGGATCATCATCACTGTTTGAGTACACATCTGTCTCTTCATCTGTCTCTTCCTGTTTCACAGTGACCCCTTCTGGGCACTCACTAAGATCATAGTCATAATCATCTAGAGGTTCCTCTTTAATGACAACATTGAAGTTTCCATTCTGGTCCAATGGTGATGAAGCTGTATGACAGACATCTTCAAAACTGTTGGCAACAAGACTGGAAAAAGAAGGGAGAGAAGAATATAAAGTACAGAAAAATCAACTAAATAAGACTCAGAGAGAAAAAACATCTTGGAACCCAAGTAACACAGAGATTTCATGAGCCATTCCTCAAAAACTCTCTGTATAACCTAGCAAGGTTCTCAAAAGCAGTTTATCAACACCATGAGTAAAGTTTCCTCTCATCATTAAATCAAAGTGTAAAGATATGTTACAACAATTTTCTTCCTTTAGGTATTTTTCAAATGAACCCAATTTTGAAAAACAGGTGATACTGACCCAAATCAAACTCTAAAATTCCAAATACTGACTAACAGTCCAATAAAGCAAATACATGTCCATCACAACTAAGAATTGCAATCAACAGGAAAGGGCTTTCAAATTGCCAGTTGATTTTTTCCTTTGTGTTTAAGATAAAATTCACATAACAAGAAATATAACATCTTAACCATTTTAAAGTATACAATTCAGTGGTTTTTAGTATAGTCAGGATGTTGCCAGATTAAAATTCACCATAAATCCCTCCAAAATAAAAGTGTAGGGTAGTTAAAGGGAAATACATTTGACCCAGATATGTTGTGTGTAATTCATTAAAAAAAAACACCATAAACATATAGTTTCCTCCTCTTCTCAATCAGTCATTGAAAGTACAAAAACTGGAGTGAGGGAGGGAAGAAGATGGGGGACATATAACAACAAAGGGTACTTGGTTCACTACCAGGGTACCCTACATTCCTGTTATAAAATAAAATCTAAAAACAAAACACAAAAACAACTATACCAATGTATCTTGAGCATATAGGGCTAAAGAATCAGGCTAATTATCTAAGATGCCACATAAAGCAGTATAGATGGAATTAGAATTCCCAAATTCATAAATTCCAAAACTCTTAATCTCTATACCTCCAATTTTTTTCCCCAAAAATATCCACACAAGTCAACATGTTAGCAACACATAGAAGCAGGATGAAAACTGCTTTGAGAAAAACTATACACACCCACAACATTTATTCACTAACAAATAATATATAACAAAGTAGGATTGTGGGCTTTTTAAAAACTTCAGTCTATCACTGGAAATAGCATTCATGCAAATAAAATATTTTGATCTGATCAGATACTTTTTAAGAAGTTAAGTGAGTTTCTATTAGTAGTGTGAAATAGCTCACAGCAGCCTAACCCTCCTCCAATCAGAACTAGATAAGCTAGACTTCAAAGTTGTTGTTTTTTTTTCTCAGAATATGGTTTAAAAATCTGTAAGAAGATATCCAAAAGCTAGCAAGGTAGTGATGACTTGAGGGGCCAGAATACAAACAAGGGCAATTTAAGTAGACACCTCAATAATTCAGGTACTTTTCCATCCATTACCTTCATTACTCAAGTTATTTTCCTAAAATGTTGAACTGTACTCATGTTACTTCCCTGTTCAAAAGCATATCACAGGCTTCTAAAACTAAAGAAAAAAGTGACCTGTATTCTATTCCATATAATTCAATCACACAGAAAGCTTGACTTTAGTGTCTCAGCCCAATAAAATACATTTCCAACACCAATCCATCATTAATAAAGGACTAACTTTTTTCACTACTTGCCAACCCTAACCCAGTCACCACCGTCATTATAAAACTTTAGTTTATCTCAAATATGCACAAGCAGTCACTACATAAATATGCAGTTACTTGTTCCTTGCACAATTTACTTAACCTCACTCAAAAATCCTTCAGTGAAGGATTTCTACTTCCAGTTAGAATGTGGAAGATTACAAAAATCCAATCACATCTGCCATAACAAAGAGAAAATACTACATAAATTATTTTTCCTAAAAGCCACTGAAGACCTCTGGACGTAAGTCTTAAATGAATTGAATTCCAGAGAAGGACCAGCTTTCCATAGGTGACTAGAGATTGGTCAGCATTTGCACTGCTTGAAGATACAGTGAGGAGAGAAAAATCAGTTATAGGCAAAGGACCTTTGTGGAAACATAGAGAAACCAACTAAACTTTTAATGCCTGAGCACGAGCAGGCTGGAATCTGAAGAACCCAAAAGAGAAACTGTCCTCACTACCATCCAGTTAGCCTCCAGCGGACTTTTGTAGAATAAGTAGCAGTTGCAGGAAAGTTGGCCTAAAAACAGAAAGAGAATATGTAGTCTCTCCCAGTGAGTAGTTATAAGGTCTTGGCAGAGATAGGAGCCAAATCATACCCCTAATACAGCTGAAACCAGAGGTAAGCAGAAATTTACTAAAGTAGCAAGCTACTTGAAATCACCTAAACTAGAGGATAGAAAAAAGAATACAATGACTGTCAGATATCTGTGGGACATCATCAAATGATCTAATGTACCAGTAACTGCCCTTCCAAAAAGGCAGAAAAAAACAAGAAATATTTAAAGAGAAAATGAACAAAAATCTTCCAAAAGTAAAAGACTTTAACCCACAGATCCAAGAAACTCAGCAAACAGCAATGAAGTCAAATACAAAAAAAGTCATACCTAGGTACAGCAAAGTCAGGCTGCTGGGAGGGTAGGGGTGAGCAATTACCTACTGGGTACAATGTGCACTAAGAGGAGTGACCGGTACACTTAAAGCCCAGACATCTTTAGCACTATACAAACCAGTCATGTAACCAAAAACCATTTATACCATTAAAGTTACTGAAGAAAAAAAAGTCAAGATGCTGAAAAGTAAAGATCAAGAGAAAAACCTTGAAAGCAGCAGAGGGAAAAAGTTACACTATACTTGAAGAACAACAATGAGAATAGACTAACTAGATCGACTCGTTAGAAACTATGCAAGCCAGAAGACAACATGCTTTACCCATTACAAAGCGTTGAAGACAAAAATTGCCAATCTAACATTTGCACCTACCTAAAGAAGCCTTTAAAATTGAAGACACTTTCAGACGGCTGAGAGAAATCAGACTGCACAAAAATACTACCTCCTAAAATCCCAAATGAGAGAAGGATATCAACTCTTGCCACTTTTACTCAACTTTACTAGATATTCTACCAGGATGATTAGGCAAGAAACAAAAATAAAAGGCATCCAAACTGTAAAGAAAGAAATAAAACATCTCTATTCACAAGTGGCATAATCTCATATGTGTAAAACACTAAGGAATCCACTAAAAAATTATTAGAATTAACAAAGATGGCCAAGCACGGTGGTTCACACCTATTATCCCAGCACTTTGGGAGGCCAAGGTGAAAGAATTATCTGAGCTCACAGGTTCAAGACCAGCCTGGGCAACTTGGCGAGACCTCATCTCTACAATAAATCAAAAAATTAGCCGGGTGTGGTGGTGCATGCCCGTAGTTCCACTGCAGCAGGCCAAGGCTGCATGGCAGTGAGCGTGCCACTGCACTCCAGTCTAGGTGACAGAGTGAGACTCCAACTCAAAAACAAACAAAAAAACCCAAATGATTTGCCAAGACCAATACATACACACAAACACAAACACACACACACACACACACACACACACACCAATTATATTTCACACTGGCAGCCACCATCAAAACTGAAGTTGAGAAAACAATTGCATTTACAATAGCATCAACAAGAATAAAACATCTAGGGACAATGAAGTATACATGGAAAACTAGAAAACACTGTTAAAACAAATTAAAGACCTAAGTAAATGGAAAAATATCCCATATTTATGGACTAGAAGATTTCATATTGGTAAGACAGCAATAATTCCTAAAGTAATCTACAGATTCAATGCAATCCCTACCAAAATCCCACCTGGAATTTTTTGTAGAAATGGACAAACTGGCCCTAAAATTCATACGAAAATGCAAAGGACCCATCAAAAAGTCAAACAATCTTGTAAAATAGAAACAAAATTCTCAGAAGACTCACATTTCCCAATTTCAACTTACTACAAAGCTACAGTAATCAAGACCGTATGATATTAGCATAAGACTAGATATACAGACTGAATGAACAGAATTGAGAGTCCAGAAATAAATGCCCACATTTATGTCAAATTGATCTTTAATTGCTGAAAGTGTCTAGACAGATCAATCTAGACAGATCAAGAAGGGAAAGAATGGTCTTTTCAAGACACAAAGCTCTGTTCACACAGAAACAAATGTTCATAGCAACATTATTCACAACAGACAAAAAATGCAAACAACCTTGCTGTCCATTAACTGATAAATAAATAAAATGTGACATCTACATAATAGAATATTTTACAATAAAAAGAAATGAAGTACAGATACATGCTAAAACATGGATGAACCTTAAAAACATTAAGCTACGTAAAATATGACAGCCGGGCTCAGTGGCTCAGCCTGTAATCCCGCACCTTTGGGAGGCTGAGGTGAGTGGATTGCCTGAGCCTGCGGGTTCGAGACCCGCCTGGGCAGCGAGACCTCATCTCTACAATAAATCAAAAAATCAGACGGGCATGGTAACGCGCGCCTGTAATTCCGGCTACTCGGAAGGCTGAGGCGGAAGGATCACCGGAGCCCAGCAGGTCGAGGCTGCGGTAGCTGGGAGCGGCCACTGCACTCCAGTCTGGGCGACAGAGTGAGACTCCAACTCAAAAAAAAAAATGACAGACAAAGAAGACCACATAATATTCCATTTGTATGAAATGTTCACAGTAGACAAGTTTTCAGAGACAAAAAGGATACAAAGCGGCTGTGTGACACTGAGAAATTAAGAGAAAATTAAGAGTGACCAGTAGACAGCATGCGGTTTCTTTATAGGGTGATAAAAACATCCTCAAACTGACTATGACAACGGTTGCAGAACTCCATAACCATACTAAAAAAGGCTGAACTATAAACTTTAAATGGGTGCATTTTACAGTAAGTTAATAATATCTCAATCTTTTTAAGTTAAAAAAAATGACTAAAAGAAGTCCTTCAGACTGACAGAAAACGAACCAACATAGGCTGGCGCAGTGACTTACATCTGTAATCCCAGTACTTTGGGAGGCAGAGGTGAGAGGACTGTCTGAGTCCTGGGGTTCGAGACCAGCCTGGGCAACTTGGCAAGACCTCAACTTTACAATAAATCAAAAAGTTAGCTGGGCGTGGTGGTGCATGCCTGTGGTTCCAGTTACTTGAAGGCTGAAGCAAAAGGATCACCTGAGCCCAGCAGGTCAAGGCTGTAGTGGCCATGGGCGTGCCACTGCACTCCAGCCTGGGTAACAGAGTGACACTCCTACTCAAAAAAAAAAAAAGAAAGAAAGAAACAAAATGAGCCAATATGAAAACAGATCCAGGAATGAATGAAAGACTCAGAAAAAAATATGTGGGTAAGCTGGACTCGGTGGCTCAGCCTGTAATCCCACGCCTTGGGAGGCTGAGGTGGGTGGATTGCCGGAACCCGCGGGTTCGAGACCCACCTGGGCAACTTGGCGAGACCTCATCTCTACAATAAGTCAATTAGCCGGGCGTGATAGCGCATGCCTGTAGTTCCCGCTACTTGGAAGGCTGAGGAGGAAGGATCACCCGAGCCCAGCAGGTCGAGGCTGCAGTGGCCAGGAGCGGCCACTGTACTCCAGTCTGGGCGACAGAGTGAGACTCCAGTTCAAAAAAAAAAAACAAAATGTGGGTAGAAATACAAGACTTTTTCTTACATTTGTTTAAATGACTACCAACTGTTTAGAGCAAATAAAATAACAATGTTTAGAAATTTATGCCTTATAGAAGGACATGAACTACATAAGGACATTAGCTGTTCATTATAAAAATTGTACTTGATAAATAGTGTATGTTGTAATCTCTACAGCCAATGGTGTTTACTGAATTGTGCCCCATCCCTCAATTCATATGCTCAAGCCCCAATATGGAGAGAGAGGCTTTAGGAAGTCATTAAGGTTAAGTGAGATTATAAGGGTATAACCTAAATCCAATAGGATTGTGGCTTTATAAGAAGAAGAGAGAAAGAGATTTCTCTAACCATGTAAGGACATAGCAAGAAAACAGCCCTCCACAAGCCAAGATGAGGCATGAGAAACTAAACTCTGCCAGAACTTAGATATTGGATTTTCCAGCCTCTAGAACTACAAGGAAATAAATGTCTGTTGCTTACACCAGCCAATCTATGATATTGTTAGGGTAGCCTGAATAGACAAATATAATCACTAAAAAAAGAAAAAAGGGAGGTAGCTAAATAGGCAATATAAGTGGAATTTGGGGGGAAAAAAAATCAATCCACATGTAAACAAGAAGGATAAACAAACAATGGATGAGAAAAGCAGAAAAAAGGAAGACGGCATAGTTAAAGCCCAGCCACATATTAATACTAAATATAAATGGACAAAATACTCCAATTAAAAGTCAAAGGATATAATAGTGAATAAAGAAACAAGTCCCAACTATAAGCTATTTATTTTAGAGTCAAGCTCTCATTCTGTTGCCCAGGCTGAAATATGGTGGCACTATCACAGCTCACTGCTGTCTCAGCCTCCAGAGTAGGCTAGGATTAGAGGTGCACACTACTATGTCCAGCTAAGATTTTTTTCTTTGCTTTTTTTTTTGTAGAGACAGGGTTTTCCTATATGCCCAGGCTCTTCTTAAACTCCTGGCTTAAACAATCCTGCCTCAGTCCTCAAAGTGCTGGGATTACAGGCCTCGTGAGCCACCATGCTTGGCCAACTGTAAGTTATTTAAAAGAGTCACCATTTAAATTCAGAATAACAGAATAAAAGTAAAAGTAGGGAAAAAGATAAACCATGCAAAACTAATCAGAAGAAAGCCAATCTGGCTCAGTAATCTCAGACAAAGTACAGAATAAATTTAGGAGTACTCAGCCTATGCAGCATAGCAAGACCCAATCTCTACCAAAAAAATCAAAAACTTAGTCGGGTATGGTGGCTCATGCCTGTAGTCCCAGCTACTCAGGAGATGGAGGCAGGAAGATCACCTGAGCCCAGGAGGTGGAGGCTGCAGTGACCAGTGATCCTGCCATTGCACTCCAGCCTGGGTGTCAGAGTGAGACACCAACTGAAAAAATAAATAAGCAAATAAAAAAATAAGGAGTACTATAAGCAATAAAGAGGCACATTATAAAAACTTTATGGGGACAGGTGTAGTAGCTCACATTCATAACCCCAACACTTTGGGAGGTCAAGGCAGGAGTACCGCTTGAGCCCAGGAGTTTGACAGACCACCCTGAGCAACACAGCAAGACTTAGCATCTCTACCAACAACAACAAAAAAATCAAAAAATTAGCCAGGGGTGGTGTGTACCTCTAGTCCCAGCTACTCAGGAGGCTGAGGCAGGAGATTGCCTAAACCCAGGAGTTCGAGGCTATGGTGAGCTGTGATAATGCCACTGCACTCCAGTCTGGGCAAGAGAGTAAGATTCCTACTAAAAAATAAAAATAAAAATAAACTAAAATAAATGATTTTAAAATTGTATGGGCTCGATTCATCAAGACATTAGAAATCCTAAATGTGGCAGGGGTTCAAGACCAGCCTGGGCAACTTGATGAGACCTCGTCTATACAATAAATCAAGAAAAATTAGCTAGGCATAGTGGCACATGCCTGTAGTTCCAGCTACTTGGAAGGCTGAAGCAGAAGGATCTCCTGAGCCTAGCAGGTTGAGGCTGTGGTGGCGGTGAGCATGCCACTGCACTCCAGCCTCGGGTGACAAAGTAAGACTCCGACTCAAAAAAAAAGAAAGAAATCCTAAATGCATATGTATGTACTTAATCATATAGCTTCAAAATACTTGAAGCAAAAACTTATAATACTGAAAAAGAAACAGACAAATACACAACTATAGGGGAAGATTATAATCCACCTTTCTCAATAACTGATAGGACAAACACCACAAAAATAATCAGTAACAAGACAGAAGAACTGAACAATACTATCAATCAAACTTACCTGATTAGCGTTTATAGAACATTATATCCAAAAACTGTATGATACATACATCCTTGAAGAGTATACATGAAGTACTAATCAAAAACAGACCATATGCTGGACAATAAAGCAAATCCTTGATAATTTTCAAAGATCTGAAGTCATATTGTTCTCAGACAACAATGACATAAAACTACAAATCAATAACAAACATCAACACAACATATCAAAATTTGTAGAATGAACCTAATGTAGTGCTCAGAGGCAAATCCATACTTTTAAATACAATATTAAAGTAAATATCTGAAATCAATTATATAAGTCCAGAGTTGATACATTTTTAAAATAAAGTGTTAGGCTTTGTAATCCATGCGATCTCTGTTGCAACCACTCAACCCTGCCATCATAGCACAAAAGAAGCTATAGACAACTCATAAACAAATGAGCAAGGCTGTATTTCAACAAACAGTACAGTAAAATTTGAACTTTATCTAATTTTCACATGTCACAAAATACTACTCTTCATTTGTTTTTTCCCCCTCAACCATTTAGTACTATAAAAACCATATGTAGCTTGTAAGCCATGTCAAAAACAGGTGGTGGACCAGGGATGGTCCACGGATTTTAGTCTGCCAACACTTATCTAAGAGCAAATTAATTCAAAAGCAAGCAGAACAAAGGAGCTAAGGATGAGAGAGAAATCAATGAAATAGAAAACAATAAAGAAGTTGAATTTGTGATTTGAAATCTGCCAACAAAGAAAACTCTGTGGTTTCACTGATGTATTCTATCAAATATATAATGAAAAAATACCAATTAAGCACAAATTTGGAAAATACAGAGAATGAACACATCACAACGTTTATGAGGAAAGCATAATCCTAATGTCAGCATATCAGAAATAAAACCATACACAAATATGCCTCATAAATTTAGGTGCAAAAATACTCAATAAAATATTAGCAAATTGAATCCAGTGATATTAAAAAGATGGCATTATCATGGCCAGGTAGTGTTTAGTCTAAGAATGTATGGCTTGTACAACAGCACCTCCTCCACCCAAATCAATAAAGGCTAATTCACCATACTAACAAAATTAAAAAGGGAAAAACATATGATACCTCAATGGATGTAAGAAAATCAATTCACCATATTAACAAAATAAAAAAGGGAAAAACATACAACATCTCAATGGATGTAAGAAAACCATCTGATGAAATGCAATATTCATTATTTCCTTCAAATTAAGGGCCAACTGCATTCATTCATTCATTCATTCATTGAGTTGGAATCTCACTCTGTTGCCCAGGCTGGTGTGCATGGCACGCTCATGGCCACTGCAGCCTCAATATGCTGGGCTCAGGCAATCCTTCCATCTGAGCCTTCCTAGTAGTTGGAACTACAGGTGTGTGCCACCACATCTGGCTAATTTTTTGAATTATTGTATAGACGAGGTCTTGCCAAGTTGCCCTGGTCTCCAAACCCTGAGCTCAGGCAATCCTCTCACCTCAGCCTCCTGAATTGCTAGGATTACAGGTGTAAGCCATGGCGCCCAGCATCAACACTTACTGTTAACAATACTCAGAAACTGAGCAATGGAAGGAAAGTTTCACAATGTAATAAAGGGCACTACAAAAAAACTACGCCCGACATCATAATATCCAACAAAAAATACTGAATGATTCTTTCTTGAATCAGGAGACATGAATGATCACTCTAAGTATCCCTTTTCAACACAGTACTGGAAGTCCAAGCAGTGTAATAAAGCAATAGAGACAGGGGGGAAGAAAGCGTAAAGGTTAGAAAGGAAGATATAAAACTAATTTTGTTCACAGATAACATATTGTGTATGTAGAAAATCTAAAAGAATATTCAAACTAATAAGTGGATTCAGCAAGATCACAGATACAAAAGCAATATGTCTTTTGTCTGCATTTCTACTTACTATTAGAATATCTGCATTTCTACTTACTATTTTTTAAAAAGGGAAATTATTTTAAATGTCAAGTACAATAATCATTTTTTACAAGAATCATTTTTAAAACACCCAGAAATGAATTTAAGACCGAAGAAAATGATTTTTTGCTGAGATTAAGTAAGTCCTAAATAGAGAAATATACAATGTTCATCAGAAGATTTAACGATGTCAAGATATCAACTCTTTCAAATGAACCTAATTTTCAAAGCAATTTCAGGGGGGTTTTGGGGAGAAAATGACAAGCTGATCTTAAAATTTATGTAGAAATACAAAGAACTTAGTATAAGCATACCCACTGTCATCAAGATAGCATGGTACTAGCAAAAAAAAAAAAAAGACAAATAAGTCGTTGGAACAGAATTTAGTTCAAAATTAACCAACCTGTATGTGCAATTTAATGGGGAAAGTAAAGTCTTTTCAGTAAGTGATGCTAAAGCACTTAGAAATCTACATGGAAAAATATGTACCTTGACCCTTCACACCATATACAAAAATTAATTCCAGATGAATCACAGACTCAAATGTGAAAAGTAAAACAACTTCCCCCTTTCAAAAAGTTCATTTAACTGGTGAAAGTTATCTTTATCCTTTTTTAAAAAAAGTTTTACTATATAAATTTTATAACATAAAAGTAACCCATTTTAAGTGTCACTGAATAATTTTTAATAAAATTAAAATTACCACAATCCAGTTTCCCTTTATCTGTTTTTAAAGGTTAAACAAACAAAAAATAAAGCCAATCAATTTCCATCACTAAGTCCACTCTTTTCCCTTTCCCAATTATCTCAGTTCTTATGTGTATCACACAGAAATGCCATTCTATACCAAGTAATTTAAGTAACTATTAAATAGTTATCTCATTATCTTTACATTTAAAGACATGATGTCCAGAATGTAGGAAAAATCTTTATCTTCTTTTCATTTAGCATATGACCTGGATTTTGTCTGCAGTAGCTGGAAGCTTCATGAGGCTAGATCTTGGCGGCCACTGTAACAACTGCTTTCACATCTTCTGAAAGAATTAAACTTGCTAAGTTACAAACACTCTAAGAAAGGCCTTCTTCCATCTTCCAATAAAAACTTTATATATGCCAGGCTCGGTGGCTCTGCCTGTAATCCCATGCCTTGGAAGGCTGAGGTGAGTGGACTGCCTGAGCCCCCGGGTTCGAGACCTGCCTGGGCAACTTGGTGAGACCTCATCTCTACAATAAATCAAAAAACTAGCCGGGTGTGGTAGCGCGCGCCTGTAGTTCCAGCTACTTAGAAGGCTGAGGCCGACGGATCGCCGGAGCCCAGCAAGTCAAGGCTGCAGTGGCAGGGAGCGTGCCACTGCAACTCTGATCTGGGCGACAGAGTAAGATTTCAACTCAAAAAAAAAAAAAAAAACCTTTATATATAATGCATGTAATTTTGTCTTGGTGGGAGAATTTTACAAACAATTCTTAAGTTTCATTCTTCTGAGAAATCTCTTCTATCCAAATAAATTAGGTAAAAGAATACCTAAACAAAACCAATGAATTACATACACCAGAAAATATAGAATTACTTTTTTATTGACAGTGTATAATCAATGCAACAAATAGCCCTAAATGTTAACGTGTGGAAAGACCAATCACTTTGAAACACATTAGGTAAATTTTAAACACTGATAAACTCATTCAGTCAACAGCCATTTGAGTGCCCAGTAATGCCAGACATGTTGTTGGGCATAGAGATTGTCAAAATAAATAAAGTATCGCCCCTATAGTCAAAAAAGTATAGGCTGATGCAGGACACAAACAAGTAGACAATACAATGTAATTTAATATGTAACATAAAAAAGATAAACATACAGGTACTAAGGCTGCATATCAGAAGAACCCATATGCCTTACATAAAATTTGTGCATATTTTAACAGAAAAAAAGAAATTCACTGGAAAAAAGGGAATGTAGAACGCAAAAGAAAATAAAAGAGCTTTTGGGAATTAAAATCTGACTGCTACAATAAAAACTTGAATAGTCAAGTCAGAAGTTAAATCAATGGAATTTCACATACAGTAAGACAAAAAGATAATGACAAAAAATAAAACATAAAATCAAGAATCAACCCAGGAGATGCAACACCCAAATATCAGGAGTTTCGAAAAAAAAAAAAAGAACAGAAAAACAAAAGTGAAAAAATTGTCAGAAAAAAAACCTAAAAAACTTCCTGAAACCCAAGAACACAAATTTCTTGATTTAAAAAGCAAAGCACAGCCAGGTGCAGTGGCTCATGCCTGTAATCCCAGCACTTTGGGAGGCCGAGGTGAGAGGATCACCTGAGCTCAGGAGTTCAAGACCAGCCTGAGCAACATGGCGAGACCTCATCTCTACAATATATCAAAAAATTAGCTGGGCAAGGTAGCGCATACCTGTGGTTCCAGCTACTTGTAAGGCTGAGGCGGAAGGATCATGTGAGCCCGGCAGGTTGTGGCCAAGAGCATACTACTGCACTCCAGCCTGGGCGACAGAGTGAGACTCCTACTCAAAAATAACAAAAAATGGAATAAAATAAAAAGCATAGTAACAACTGCCATAGCAAGGTTCATCACTGTGAAATTTCATAATATGAGGAATCAACAAAAGATTCTGAGCCTTAAGGGAGGGTGGGGGGGGAGTTACATTCAAATGACCAGAGTGAAAAAAATGGCAAAATTATTAATTTTTTTTGAGTCAGAGTCTCACTCCTTCACCCAGGCTGGAGTGCAGTGGCAAGCACGCTCACGGCCACCCCAGCATCGACCTTCTGGGTTCCAGCAATCCTTCCACCTCAGCCTTCCGAGTATCCAGAACCACAGAGGCGTGCTACCACACCTGGCTATTTTTTATTTTATTGTAGAGACAAGGTCTCGCCAAGTTGCCCGGGCTGGTCTCCAACCTGCAGGCTCAGGCAATGCACTCTCCTCGGCCTCCCCAAGTGCTGGGATTACAGGCTGAGCCTCGAAGCTCGGCCGGGAAAATTCTTAAAAGAAAACTGGAAAACAATACATTTTCAGCACAGATGGCTATACCAAATAATTTTATAAAATATGAGAAAAATAAAGCTATTTCCCATCATACAAGAAAATTAGTGGAGAGAGGTGAAAAAGAAAACTAATTTTTCATTATAAGTAGTATTTAAACACCTTAAAAATCTGTTTTACAGATCTTTTCTGAGGAAATTACTGAAAGATGAACTTCACAAACAAAAAAATCCCAAGATACAGGAAAAAGGAAAACTTCCATGAAAAGGATAAATGGAAAGTTAGGAGGACTATGGCAAAGGGAAATCCCACAATGGCAGCTTTGGTAGGGGCCTAAAGAACAATCAGTTCAGACTAGCAAAGGAGGATAAAGAACTCCCAAAGGAAGTGTCCAAAGGTGGCAAAACATTTTCTCACTTTCAATAGATAAATGTATGTATGTATATGTATATTTGTACTGGTATGTGTACGACTTAACTGAGAGACTTTACTAAAGAATCTGGAAAGAATTAGCACCAATATACAGAAAACTATGAATTAAAAAAATAAAGCAACAAGCTGGGCTCAGTGGCTCACAAATGTAATCTCAGTACTCTGCAAAGCTGAGGCGGGAGGTCAGCTTGAACCCAGGAGTTCAATACCAGCCTAGGCAACATAGGGAGACTACAACTCTACAAAAACTAAATAAATAAATTAGCCAGGCATAGTGACTCAGCTACTTAAAAGGCTGGGCTAAGGTGAAGGATTGCCTGAGCCTAGAAGGTCAAGGCTGTGGTGAGCCATCATCATGCCACTGCATTCTAGGATGAGGGTGACAGAATGAGACCCCAACTCAAAAAAAAAAAGTCTATAAAACTTCTTCCACTACATGGCTACATAGGCGCCCCTGAGCCTACTCTGGTTCAGAAGGCAGACTGATTTGTGAATCACTCTTTGCTCAATTAAACTGTTCAATTTTTTTAAAAACTGGGGCTGGGCGCAGTGGCTCAAGCCTGTAATCCCTCACTTTGGGAGGCCGAGGCTGGAGGACTGCCTAGCCCAGGGTTTCAAGATCAGCCTGGGCAGCTTGGTGAGACCTCGTCTCTAGAATAAATCAAAAAATTAGCGAGGCGTGATGGTATGCACCTGTAGTTCCAGCTGAACTGAAAGGCTGAGGCGGGAGGATCACCTGAGCCCAGCAGGTTGAAGCTGCAGTGGCCATTAGAGTGCCACTACACTCCAGTCTGAGTGACAGAGTGAGATTCCAACTAAAAAAAAACCACTGGATACTTATTTGACCAAAAATTGTGAAACTATACTAAGAGTAAAGATGAGTAACAACTAAAAGGCCTACGCAGGTACTTGAAAAAACTTTAAACGGATAACTTGTAAAACCGGAAATTACTTGGCATTATACACATGACCTAGACAGAAGCAAATACCACAAAAAACAGCTAAAAATGGAAAAACTAATTTTTTCTAGGAAGAATACTGGGGGAGAAAAAAGAAAAGTGACGATATTTTTTATCATAAGTGGTTTTATGTAAGATTTTTAAAATTACATACACAGGGGGACCCAAAAACCACTATTATAAAAAAAAACTGTATATGTATTCTTACATGTTTAAACTTCATTCACCTTCAAAGTACTCTTCACTTGATGTGATACACCTGTTGAGAAGCTTTTTCCACTGCTCAAAACAGGTTTGTTTTTTTTTCTTTTTTTTGAGTTGGAGTCTCACTCTGTCACCCAGACTGGCTGCTCCTGGTCACTGCTGCCTCAACCTGCTGGACTCTGGCGATCCTTCCGCTGGAACTACAGGTGCACGCTACCACGCCCGGCTCATTTTTGATTTATTGTAGAGATGAGGTCTCGCCAAGTTGCCCAGGCGGGTCTCCAACCCGCAGGCTCAGGCAATCCACTCACCTTGGCCTCCCAAAGCGCTGGGATTACAGGCTGAGCCACCGAGCCCGGCCTCAAAACAGTTTTTTAACTCATCGATTTTGATGCCTTGTTTCACCTTCACCTCTTCCACACCAGCAAAGTGTTTCCCTTTGAGGACTTTTTTTACCCGGAAAAACAAAAAAGTTGCTCAGGTGAAAGTGGGTGAACAGGGAGGGTAGGATCGGGGGTCGCGCAGTTTTTGGTCAAAAACTGCTGAACACTCAGCACGGCGTGGGCAAGTGCATTGTCATGGCGGAAGAACCAGTCACCTGCTTGTCACAACTCCAGACGTTTCTTCTGCAAATCCTGATGCAACCTTCTCGAAACTTCCAGATAAAAACTTTGGTTGAATGGCTGGGCTGGGTGGCTCAGCCTGTTAATCCCAGCACTTTTGGAGGCCAAGGCAAGTGAATAGTGTGAGTTCGCAGGTTCGAGAACAGCAACTTGGCGAGACCTCGTCTCTATAATAAAAAAAATTAGCTGGGCATGGTAGCGCGTGCCTGTAGTTCCGGCAACTTGGAAGGCTGAGGTGGAAGGATCACCGGAGCTCAGCTGGTCGGCGCTGGGGTGGCCATGAGCATGCCCCTGCACTCCATCCTGGGCAACTGAGTGAGACTCCAACTCAAAAAAAAAACACAAAAACTTTTGTTGACCGTTTTGATCTCACTGATCCAGAGGAATAAATTCTAAGCGTCCTACAAGGGGCCTGCCCTCCAAAATATAATTCCAAGTTTTGGGGGGTTCCCCCCCAACATGCATACTTCTCATATAATAAAAAAAATTGCCTGGTCTTCGTCCAGGATTCCTGGTGCAGACTTTCTAAAATTGTTGGAATTTTAAGAGGGATAGAAGTGACTTTGTTATTCATGAGCCCACTGTCTCATACCTGAGTTTATGCTAAAGAAGTAACTCCTGTTGACCCCTAAATAGCTTCACGATGGGGCTGGTCATCAGAAAGACCAACACTGATTAGAGGGTTGGGACTTTAGCCAGCTCAGTCTCTAGGGAGAGGATTGGGCCTGGAGATTGAGTTCAATTACATGACCAAAGAGTTAATCAATCACCCCTACATAATGAAACCCCAACGAAACTTTGGATACCAAGGCTTAATGGTACTTCCTGGTTAGAGAACACATCAAAGCACCCTATGTGGTTCCATGGGGAGAGGGCATGAAAGTTCTGCATCTGAGATCCTGTCAGACCCCGCCTTGTCTCTTGATTTGGCTGGTCCTAATTTGTTTTCTATACAATAAAATTATAACCCTAAATAAAACATTTTTCTGAGTTCTTTTGGTCACTTTAGCAAATTAGTAAGCCTAATTAAGATGTGGGAATCTTCAGATTTGTAGCCAGCTGGTCAAAAGAACAAGTGGCCTGGGGTTCCCAGTTGTGCCTAGTGTCTGAAGTAGGGGCAGCAGTCTTATTGAGGACCATACCTTTAAAACGTGTGGCATCTGCCACTAACCCTGGGTTATTAGCGTCAAAACTGAACTTAAATACACCACGTGAGGTTAAAACAGATTAGACTTAATTAAAACTATCTTGACTTGATTCTTTTTTTAACTTTAAGGCAATTGAGTAAAAGCTAAACAGATCAGTAACAGTATACAATTTCCTTTGAAAAATTGTAATTCTGACAAATAAGGGCAAAACTGGAAAAAATAATGTTGCAACAATCTGAGCAATAAATCAACTACACTCAAGAGACAACGAAATAAATACATCAAAGTAGTTAAGAACCAACAATGACTAGGTTTAGAAAAAGGCCTTACCATGGAGGTGAACTACAGCAGAACCATGATCAGGCAGTTACCATTATAAAAGTATACTAATTAAAATAACGAGGCTTTGGCCTTAAGGGCAGACAAACTGATCAAGGAAAGAAAACAGTATCCAATAAGAGACATACATATACAATCACCTGAGTGATCCCAACAGCCAAAATGTATACCAAAAGGTGCTCAACTTTTTTTTTTTTTTTTTTTTTTGAGTTGGAGTCTCACTCTGTCGCCCAGACTGGAGTGCAGTGGCCGCTCCCGGCCACCGCAGCCTCGACCTGCTGGGCTCTGGCGATCCTTCCACCTCAGCCTTCCGAGTAGCCAGAATTACAGGCGCGCGCTACTATGCCCAGCTGATTTTTTGATTTATTGTAGAGATGAGGCGGGTCTCGAACCCGCAGGCTCAGGCAATTCACTCACCTCAGCCTCCCAAAGGTGCGGGATTACAGGCTGAGCCACCGAGCCTGGCTGGTGCTCAACTTTTAACTTTACTCATCATTAGAAAAATACAAATTAAAACGATAATGCTCCCACTTTTGCTACTTCTATTTGCCACATAGTACTAGAAGTTCTTGTTAGATTAGGCAAGGAAAAGAAATAAAGCACATTCAAATTGGAAAAGTGTAAAACTATCTCTATTCAGATGGCACAACCTTACACATAGAAAACTTATGAAGAATGTCCCCGTGTGTGTGTCCCTAATCTTAGCTGGTCCAGCCAAGACCCCGAACTCCAAGCCAAGTCCCCCTCTCAGCCCCTTTTCCACTCCGACAAAATGAAAGAAACTATCATGAACCGGGAAAAACTCGCTGAACTGCAGGCACAATTGCGCACTGGTGGGAAAGGAAATGCTCACAGAAAAGAAGGTGGTTCATAGAACAGGTACAGCAGATGATAAAAAACTTCAGTTCTCCTTGAAGAAGTTAAGGGTAAACAATATCTCTGGTATTGAAGAGGTGAGCATGTTTACAAGCCAAGAAACAGTTATTGACTTTAACAACTCTAAAGTTCAGGCATCTCTGGCAGCGGACACTTTCACCATTACAGGCCATGCTGAAACAAAGATGCTGACAGAAATGCTACCCAGCATCTTAAACCAGGTTGGTACAGACAGTCTGACTAGTTTAAGGAGACTGGCTGAAGCTCTGCCCAAACAATCTGTGGATGGAAAAGCACCACTTGCTACTGGAGAGGATGATGATGAAGTTCCAGATCTTGTGGAGAATTTTGATGAGGCTTCCAAGAATGAGGCAAACTGAAGTGAGTCAACTTCTGAAGAAGATAAAACTTGAAGTTACTGGGAGCTGCTATTTTATATTATGACTAGTTTTTAAAATTGTTTTGTTTATGGGTTTGATAAAACCTAGATCTCTAATATTTTTAAGCCCAAGTTCCTTGGACACTGCAGTTCTTTTCAGTTTTTGCTTATACACAACTCATTCTTTGCAGCTAATTAAGCTAAAGAAGCCTGGGAATAAAGTTTGAAACAAGATTAATAAAGTTCTTTGCCTAGTATAAAAAAGAAAGAGAGAAAGAAAGAAAAGAATCCACACTAAAAAAGAAAAAACAAAAAAATAAAAAACTCATTGTGAGGTTCTACACACAAACATAAAAACTCAGTTAATAAATTCAGCAAAGCTCAAGAATATATGATAAACACACAAAAAATAAGTTGCATTTCTGTATACTGAGTAATATGCAACACAAAATAGCAATGGAGAAGAAGCATAGTGGCTTACACCTGCAATCCCAGCACTTTGGGAGACTGAGGCAGGAGGACTGCTTGAGCCCAGGAATTCATCTGAGACCAGCCTGGGCAACATAGCAAGACCCTGTCTCTACAAAAAATTATTTAATTA
Source organism: Carlito syrichta (assembly GCF_000164805.1). Taxonomy (NCBI): domain Eukaryota; kingdom Metazoa; phylum Chordata; class Mammalia; order Primates; family Tarsiidae; genus Carlito; species Carlito syrichta. The sequence continues at coordinate 97,738 of NW_006991182.1, read as the reverse complement.
GCCAGTGTGGCAGGTGCCTATATTCCCACCTACTTGGGAAGATGAGGCAGGAGAATCGCCTAAACCCAAGAGGTCAGAGTTGTGGTGAGCCATGATCGTGCCACTATACTCTAGCCTGGGTAAAAATAAAATAAAATAAAATAAAAAATAAAGGGGCAATACAAAAAGAAAACCATTCAATACATAATAGCATCAAAAATAAAAAATACTTAGGAATAGATTTAAGTAACGAAGCAAAACACTTGCATTGAAAACTATAAAAGCATTACCAAAAAAAAATTAAAGGTAGTCTTAGAAAATGGAAAGATATACCAAGTTCACAGACAGGAAGATTACCCAAAGTCATATACAAATTCAATGCAATGTTCATCAAAATCCAATGGGATTTTTCAAAGATATAGAAAAACTCATTTTAAAATTCACAAGAAAATCAAGGGACCCCAAATAGCAAAAAATTATTTTGAAAGATAACAACAAAGTTGGTGGACTCACAACACTAATTTTAAAACTTATAGTGATCAACGGTGTAGCACCAGCGGAAGGACTGACACACAGACCAATGGAATACAACAGAGAGAAAAATCCTATGATCAGGTGGTTTTCAACACAAACAAAGACTATTCAATGGAGAAAGGATAATCTTTTCAACAAAGGGTGGTAGGAAAACTGGGTACTTGCATGCAAAAGAATAAAGCCAGGCCAGGTTGGATGGCTCAGTCTGTAATCCCAGCACTCTGGGGGGCTGAGACAAATGGATTACCTGAACCCATATGTTGGAGACCAGCCCAGACAACTTGGCAAGACCCGGTCTCTACATTAAATCAAAAAAACTAGCCGGGCATGATAATGCACGCCTGTAGTTCCAGCTACTTGGAAGGCTGAGGCGTAAGGATCACTGGAGCCCAGCAGGTCAACGCTGGGTGGTCCTGAGTGTGCCACTGTACTCCAGCCTGGGCAACATAGTGAGACTCCAACACACACACACAAAAAAAAGAAAGCCAAACCCTTAATTTATACCATCAATAAAAATCTCAAAAAAGGCTGGGTGCAGAGGTTCACACCTATAATCCCAGCACTATGGGAGGCAGGGGTGAGAGGATTGCCTGAGTCCACAGGTTTGAGACCAGCCTGGGCAACTTGGCGAGACCTCATCTCCACAATAAATCAAAAAATTAGCCAGGCATGGTGGCACATGCCTGTAGTTCCAGCTACTTGGAAGGCTGAGGTGGAAGGATTGCCTGAGCCAGCAGTTGAGGCTGCGGTGACCAGGAGCATACCACTGCCCTCCAGCCTGAATGACAGAGAGACTCCAACTCAAAACAAAACAAAATACTCAAAATGGACCGCAGGCCCAAATTAAGAGCTAAAACTCTTAGTAGGAACCATAAGAGAAATTATTTAAACCTTGGATTTGCCAGTGGTTTTTTTTAAATATGAGATCAAAAGCATTGGTAATAGAAAATAGAAAAATTGGCCAGGCGCGGTGGCTCATGCCTATAATCCCAGCACTTAGGGAGGCCGAGGTGAGAGGACTGCCTAAGGCCACCGGTTCGAGACCAGCCTGGGCAACTTGGCAAGACCTCATTTCTACAATACATCAAAAAATTAGCTGGGCATGGTGGCGTGTGCCTGTAGTTCCAGCTACTTGGAAGGCTGAGGCGGAAGGATCACCAGAGCCCAGCGGG
>NW_006991182.1:87858-95953 GCF_000164805.1 Carlito syrichta | reverse complement strand
CTCCCGGCCACTGCAGCCTCAACCTGCTGGGCTCTGGTGATCCTTTCACCTCAGCCTTCCGAGTAGCCGGAATTACAGGCACTTATTACCATGCCCAGCTGATTTTTTGATTTATTGTAGAATTGAGGTCTTGCAAAGTTGCCCAGGTGGGTCTCGAACCCGCAGGATCAGGCAATCCACTCACCTCAGCCTCCCAAAGTACGGGATTACAGGCTGAGCCACCGAGCCCGGCTGAAAAATTGTATTTCATCAAAATTAAGAACAAATGCATCAAAAGACAACACAGAATGGAGAAAGCAAACCACAAAGTGGGAAGATACATATGCAAATCATTTATCTAATAGATTAGTACCCACAGTATTTAAAGAATTCTCCTATCTCAACAATAACAACCCAATTCTCACATGGGCAAATGACGTAAATAAACATTTCTCCCTACACAAATGGCCAATAAGCACATGAAAAGATAGCTAAATAACATTAATTAGCTGGGTGTGGTGGCTCACACCTCTAATCCCAACACTTTGGAAGGCTGAGGGGAGAGGACTGCTTCAGGTTAGCAGTTTGAGAACAGCCTGGACAACATAGCAATAACCCATCTCTGAAACAAACAAAAAAATAAAAATAAATTTTAATTAGTCAAATGTTGTGGCATCTGTCTATAGTCCCAGCTACTTAGAAGGATGGTAGAAGGATCACCTGAGCCCAGGAGTTCGAGGTTGCAGTGAGCTATCATCACCCCACTGCACTCCACCCTGGTCAACAGAGCTAGAGCCTGACTCTTCAAAGGAAAAAAAAATTATTTATTAGAGAAATGCAAATAAAAACCATTATGAGATACAACTTCCCAGATGGCTACTATTTTAAAAAACAAATAAAAAACAGAAATAACAAGGGTTAGTCAAGATGTGGAGATATCAGAACACTTGTGTACTGCTGGTGAGAATGTAAAATGGTGCAGCTGCTAAGGAAAATAGTATAGTACGGTGGTTCCTCAAAAAATTAAAAATAGAATTATATGATCCAGCAATTCCAATTCTGGGTATACATCGAGAAGAATTCAAAGTAGATTCTCAAAGAGATACTTTTATACCAACGTTCACAGCTCCATTATTCACACTAGCAAAAGGGTAGGCTACCCAAGTGCCCATCAAATGATGAATGGGGGCTGGGTGCGGTGGTTCAGTCTGTAATCCCAGCACTTTGGGAGGCTGAGGTGAGGCGACTACCTGAGCCCGGGAGTTCAAGACCATCCTGGGAAACTTGATGAGACCTAGTCTCTATAATAAACCACAAACTCGCTGGGCGTGGTGGAGTGCATCTATAGTTCCTGCTACTTGGAAGGCTGAGGCAGAAGAATCGCCTGAGCCCAGCAGGTCGAGGCTGTGGGGGCCGTAAGCATGACACTGTACTCCAAACTAGGTGACAAAGAGTGAGAATCCAGGCCCCCCCCCAAAAAAAAGATGAATGGGTATAAGAAAAGGCTAAAGAGATCAGCAAGCGGCCTCTAAGTGCAATGGAAAGCCACCAAAGAATTTTAAGAGCAGAATAACATAATTCCTAGTGATTCACATTTTTCTTTTTTTTTTGAGTTGGAGTCTCACTCTGTCACCCAGACTGGAGTGCAGTGACCTGCTGGGCTCCAGCGATCCTTCCACCTCAGCCTTCCAAGTAGCTGGAACTACAGGCACGTACTACCACGGCCGGATTATTCATTATTCTAGAATGAAGCCTTGATTTATTGCAGAGTTGAGGTCTCGCCAAGTTGCCCAGGCGGGTCTCGAACCCACAGGCTCAGGCAATCCACTCAACTCAGCCTCCCAAAGGTGCGGGATTACAGGCTGAGCCGCTGAGCCACCGAGCCCAGTGTGATTCACATTTTTCAAAGATCATGTCTACTAAGTAGAACACAGACTGGAGAATAAAGAAAAGCAGCTGGAAAATAAGTTAGATGTTATGCAGTGGGGATGGTGTTTTTGACTACAATGGTAACAGTAAAGACGGTACAGAAATTGATAGGCTCACTCAGTTTGGGTAGGAATATAAATTGTTACAACCTTTTAGAACGTAATTTAGCAATGAATCAAAATGTAAAATCTGTGTTCCCTGAACCCAGGCAATTCCATTCCTAAAATCTGATCCCTGTATTTGCAAAAGAAAATGTGCATAAGGAATTTTACTAAAGCATTATTTACGATGGCTAAAAAACTGAAACAACTCCAAAAGAGGACTAACTAAATCCACCTTATGGATACTAGTATAGCCCTTTAAAAACGACTGACACAGAAGTCACAATATTGAGGAAAAAAGCAAGATTCTAGAACACTTATTTTTGCAAAATTGTTCATAATATTAACATATTTCTTAATTCTTTTATTTCCTTTATTTAAACCAGAGTGCTTCTCTAATATCACTCTCACTCACATTCTGATAACTTTTTTGGGGAGAAAAGTGTATGTGCCAGAGACCCCAGGTGTAACCATGGCAGTGTACAATCAATCAAATGGAAAAATATCTGAAAACCATGTCACAAAGAAAAGATGAATGATCTGTGAATGCACAGACTGAAATTATGTGAACGTTCATGATGCAGAAATTTCTTTTATTTGGAGCCCAGAAAAGTTTTCAGTTATGTTTGGTAAATAACTGAATAAAGAAGAACAAAAACCTTGAAAGGCTATAAATAATTTTTTTCCAAAGGTCTGAAAGACAGTCATATAAACAACAGTATGAATTAATTCTGCCCTCTACAACTAGAACTTTTGTTTTAAAAAGAAAGGGGTAAATATGCAAAAAAGGGGAGGACAAAAATACAAATTTTAAATAAGCAGTCATTCATTCATGGAATTAGAAGCCTCTAAAGGCAGTGAGATAAGGATAGCTAACAACAAAAAGACAATATCACATGTGTTGACGAATATGGAATGCTCATTCATTGTTGATGGAAGCATAAATTGGTACAATCATTTTGAAAACCTCTGACAGTATCATAGTACTATAGGTATGCCTACTGTATGACCCCGAAATTCTATTCCTAAATATATAACAAAGAGAAATTAGTGATATGTCCATCAAAAGACATGTACAAGAATATTCATAGTAGCTTTATTCATAATAGTCAACAACCCAATGTCCACCAACAGGAGAAGGAATTAACCAGTTTGCAGAGGGAGACGAAGAGGTTCCCAATTTGAATGAAAGTGATAGCCAATACAAAAGGGCAGAAAAAATCCAGGTGGAGTTGGCTATAACAACGAACGTTGTAGGCAGAATTCCAGGAGTCATTTTGGCTTTTTTGTTTTGTTTTGTTGTTTTTTTGTGAATAGTCTCACTCTGTCAACCAGGCTAGAGTGCAGTAGCACGCTCACGGCCACTACAATCTCAACCTGCTGGGCTCAGGTGAGCCTTCTGCCTCAGTTTTCCAAGAACCACAGGAACGTGCCACCACATCCAGCTCATTTTTTTTGACTTATTGTAGAGACGAGGTCTCGCCAAGTTACCCAGGCTGTTCTTGAAACCCTAGGCTAGAGATGAGGTCTCGCCAAGTTGCCCAGGCTGGTCTTGAAACCCTAGGCTCAGGCAATCCTCTCGCCTCTGCCTCCCAAAGTGCTGGGATTACAGGCGTAAGCCACCATGCCCAGCTCCAGGAGTCATTTTGATCTAAAGGTCTGGAACTAAAAGGAGAGACAGATACAAGCTAGAGACATTATTAGCTTTAAACATAGTATTACATGGAAGAAGAGGACAAAGTCATAGGTAAGACTGCAAGAGTATAATATTGGAAAATAACTATCAATTTAATAACTAGCTGAATATATTACAAGCAGTTTAGTAAGAATGACAGCAAGAAAAAAACAGGAGAATACATGATATGATAGAAGCCAAGGGAAAAAAATAGTTTAAAGTAGAAGAAAATGGTCAAACAAAATCAAATGTAGCAAACAAAACCTGAATAAAGATGAGTGCATTTATCAACAGAGAATTCACTGATAACAATAGCTAAAACAAAGTAGAATGATAGAGCAATCATATTTCAGTAACTGGTCAGAAACTGGAATATAAGGAAGTTATATATATATTTACGATTTTGAAACCTTATTATCAGAGGTAGGCAAATCTGTTCTATAAAGGGACAGATAGTAAATATTCTAGGCTTTGCAAGCATCATATGGTCTCTGTCACTGTCACATACTCTTACATACACACAAAAACAGGCCACAGGCCAGATTTGGCCAACTCTTGTCTTAAAACAATTTTTACTCTCAAATCAAGCATTTGGAGACACAGTCTGCATATAACTAAATAATATTTTCACACATGAAGATAATGCTATTTCTTGGAGCATGACTCAAGTTGTTTTTCTCCCTTCAGTGACAGACATAATTTTTTTTTTGAAGTTGGAATCTCACTCCATGGCCCAGGTTGGAGTGCAGTGGCATGTATGCTCACAGCCACCCCAGCTGCTGGGCTCAGGTGATCCTTCTGCCTCAGCCTTCGAAGTAGCTGAAACTACAGCTGCGCGCTACCACACTCGGCCAATTTTTTAAAAATTTATGGTAGAGATGAGACCTTGCCAAGTTGCCCAGGCTGGTCTCGGACCCGTGGCCTCAGGCAATCCTCTCAGCCCAGCCTCCCAAAGTGCTAGGATTACAAGCATGAGCCAATGTGCCCAGCCAACAGAGAGACTTTTATGTTATTAAGTCTGAACCATTCTCTTGATCTATTCAAACCAAAAGTTCAACATGTAATCCCAACAGCTGCTGTCTGTTTCAAAAAAAACACACCTGACCCTTTCAGTTAACAATTCCTTCAGACCCTGGACTCCAAAGGAACGTTAATGGTAAATTCCCAATCATCCAAGGGTAGATTTAAACTGCTTCTAGATAATGAGGGTAAAAATATTACAATTTGTGTCCAACTGTTTAAATCAAGATGATTAAGCTGAAGTTGGAGAATCAAGTATTAAAGATGGCATCCACTAGTTGCAACTAAAGAGAAAATCACAGCAAAAAGTATAAAGTGAAAAAAACTTTCCAGCCAAGTACGTTGACCCATGCTTATAATCCTAGCACTTTAGGATGCTGAGGCAGGAGGATTGTTCGAGTCCAGGAATTTGAGACCAGCCTAGCCAACCTCATCTCTACAAAGAAAAATAAAAATAAAAAAATTATCTGGCGATGGTGATGCACGTCTGTAGTCTCAGCTACTCAAGAGGCTGAGGCAGGAGGATCACTTAAGCCCAGGACTTTGAGGCTGCAGCAAGCCAGGATCATACCACTACACTCCAACCTAAACAAGAGACCCTCTCTCAAAAAGTAAAAAATTTACAAAATTTTTCCATTACAATAAACTCTGTACAGTGAATAGCATTCATTCTCCCTGCAAAAACAAAAGGAAAGCACTAACTTACCCATAGACAAGGCAAGGGGAATTTACAAGAACGGGAATCCCAAATGCAAAGAACAGTAGCTGTTAGTGGGATACAATTTACTATCTGTTCATGCTATCTTATTATCTTTAAGTAAGAAAGTAGTGGGCAGAGACTTACTTTCACTACACTTGGGTTCTAATGTTCAAAATAAGGCAAGGCTGGGCACTGGCTCAGCCTGTAATCCCAGCACTTTGGGAGACCAAGGTGAGTGGACTGCCTGAGCCCATGCGCTCGAGACCAGCCCGGGCAACTTGGCGAGACCTTGTCTCTACAATAAATAAAAAATTAGCTGGGTGTGGTAGCGTGTGCCTATAGTTCTGGCTACTTGGAAGGCTGAGGCGGAAAGATTGCTGGACCTCAGCAGATCGATGCTGAGATGGCTGTGAGTGTGCCACTGCACTCCAACGTGGGCGACAGAGTGAGACTCCAACTCAAAAAAAATAAAAAAATAAAATAAGGCAAGTTCAAATAAAAAACAACAGCATTATGCACAAGAGTCAAGATATGGAAGCAACCTAAGAATCTGTGGACAAATGGATATAGAAAACAGTACATACAGTCAACCCTCTGTATCTGCTGAGGATTGCCTCTAGGAAAACCCATGGATGTTCAAGTCCCTGACATAAAATAGTGTAGAATTTGCGTATTACCTATGTACACCCTCCCATATACTTCAAATCATCTCCAACTTACTTATAATATCAAATACAATGTAAAAGCTATATTTAAATGTAAATGCTATATGCAAATACTATCTAAAATTTAATACAAACATAAATGCTACATGTAAATGCTTATAGCTATTATACCAATTGTTTAGGGAATAATGACCAGGAAAAAAGTTTATATGTGCAATATAGATGCAATTTTTTTTCCTGAATATTTTCAATCTATGGCTGGCTGAATCCACAGATAAGAAACTCAGGGATACAGAAGACCAACTGTGTATTTTTTCAATGAAATACTATGCTGCCTTTAAAAAGAAATCCCATCAGTGGTAACAATATAGATGGGCCTGGAATATATTATACTAAGTGAAATAAGCCAAACAAGAAAAACAAAAACTGCAAAGTATTCATAAAAGTAGAGAGTAGAGGTGATTGCCAGAAGGTGGAGGGAAATAAGAAGATGCTGATCAGGAAGTACAAAGGAGCCGGGCTCGGTGGCTCAGCCTATAATCCCGCGCTTTGGGAGGCTGAGGTGAGTGGATTGCCTGAGACCGCGGGTTCGAGACCCGCCTGGGCAACTTGGCAAGACCTCATCTCTACAGTAAATCAAAAAATTAGCCGGACGTGTTAGCACGCGCCTGTAGTTTCAGCCACTTGGAAGGCTGAGCGGAAGGATCGCCGGAGCCCAACAGGTCGAGGCTGCGGTGGCCGGGAGCGGCCACTGCACTCCAAGTCTGGGTGACGGAGTGAGACTCCAACTCAAAAAAAAAAAGAAGTACAAAGGTTCATTTATGCCACATGCACTTTTTGAAAAAGAAAAAGTAATCATGATATTTTAAGAAATAATAACCTTTGGCTTGTTTTTTAGTTGGGCAAATTCATAAATATTAGACATAAATAAGCTTACTTTAAATCTACATGTACCTTATTTTGGTAAGTTTTGTTTATGCTATTATTTGGGGCTATTTCTCTCCCTTTTCTCAATTACAGTTGGCCCTCCATACCCACTGGTTCTGAATCCACAGATATGAAGGGTCAACTGAGGGACTTGAGTATCTTCAGATTTTGGTATCCTGGAACCAACCTCCCCCTACATACACAGAAAGCTGACTGTAATCCTAAATTGCCTATACAGTTAGCCCTTCATGTTTGAGGATTCTATATCCATGGACAAAATCAACCACAGATCCAAAATACTCTGTGGGAGGAGAGAGGCAGGGAAGAGAGAGAATTTCACAAGGTTTCACAAAAACCAAAATTTGAATTTCTTACACACTGAGTATAACACTGAATTCATGCAAATGAAGGGATATGTAGGCATTGTATTAGGTATTATAAGTAATCTAGAGATGATTTAAAGTATACAAGTGGATGTGTATAGGTCACATGCCAATACCACACCACTTTATATAAGGGACTTGAGCACTGTCAGCTTTTGGTATCCACAGGTGGTCCCCCATGGATATCAAGGACCATTCTAAATATCTATGAATAAAAGATCCCCATTCTGATAAGTTATTCAACTAGTCTACAATTATGGATCCTGAACACAACTGATATTCATTATAGAAAAATGATTTGTCACTGCACAGAAAGAAAAACCAGCTTAGTATACCTTACAGTGGTTTACACTTATCAATGTCTATAGCAGGGGTCCCCAACCTACAGGTCACACAACAAGTGAGTGGCAAGCAAGCCTGCAAACCTTCATCTGTATTTACAATCCCTCCCGATAACTTGCAGTACCCACCTGAGATTCACCTCCTGTCAGATCAGCAGCTTTAGGTTCTCTCAGGAGCATGAATCCTAACTGTGAACTGCGCATGCAAGGGATCTAGGTTGCATGCTCCTAACAAGAATCTAATGCCTGTTGATCTGAGGTGGAGCTGAGGTAGTGATGCCAGCTCCAGGGAGCAGCTGCAAATACAGATTACCATTAGCACTAGCCGAGCTCGGTGGCTCAGCCTGTAATCCCGCGCCTTTGGGAGGCTGAGGT
>NW_006991182.1:83265-87838 GCF_000164805.1 Carlito syrichta | reverse complement strand
GTTCGAGACCTGCCTGGGCACTTGGCGAGAACTCATCTCTACAATAAATCAAAAAATCAGCCGGGCATGGTAGCGCGCGCCTGTAGTTCTGGCTACTTGGAAGGCTGAGGCGGAAGGATTGCCAGAGCCCAGCAGGTCAAGGCTGTGGTGGCCGTCCCGGCCACTGCACTCCAGTCTGAGTGACAGAGTGAGACTCCAACTCAAAAAAAAAAAAAAAAAAAACACATTAGCAGTGAGGTTTGACTGCACATCACTTCCCTTCTGTGGAAAAATAGTATTCTACAAAACTAGTCCCTGATGCCAAAATGGTTAGGGACCACTGGTGGGTAGTATTCCACAGAACCAATATGTTTAAGTCCAATACCTTGCCCATCTCAATCTTCCTTTTAGCTCTAAGAACAGAAAAACCATTACCCACCTTTCAGAAATCTCTTGCTTCAATTGAGGAACTTCACTAAGTGCTGAGTCAGTATCCATGAAACCAAGAAAATCTCGTTTTATATTAAGAGACATCTTCTCCGAACCCTTGCCTGATGTTTCAAGACCCCTTGATATAGGATCCAAATCACCTGGCTGTATCTCTGACCCTTCATCTTCTATAAGACGAACCCGATGACCTGGGGAACTGGGAACGCTATTCCCTTCTTGGTCAGAATTGTTCTTTTGTTTTCCATCTCTCTGGGGCTTACTATTCAGCCCATCATCTCGAAAGCCTTTGGCAAATGGATTGTAATCTATTTTCAGCTGGGTAATCTGAATGTTCTGATAAGCTGTTACTGCAAAGAATTCAGTCTGTGGGAAGGTAAAAGTGTGGACACCAGGGCCATTTAATTGTATCACTTCCATAGCCTTTTCTGCAGGCACCAAATGAAGCCTTGGCAGGTAGCGATGCATAGAATGCAAGATGATATGCCCTTCTTGGTCCAATGTATTGTTGGTAAGTTTGAGTTTATAGAAAGATACTGGTTGATGCATCCAATAATGACCTGTGGAAGGAGATTCTGGGTGAATAAAAACCCTTCCCAAAACATGAGGCTCAGCCTTCCCACTGGGTTCCCACCAACGACCATTCCACTTATACCGATGGTTATCCACAGGAGATATATCCATGACGAGAATGTATTTCAAATTTGAATCTAAACCTGTTATCCAATAACGACAGTAAGGAAACATGCGTCTTCCTTGTTTGGTCAGAATCATCTCTGTGCTTCGATGATAGAACTCATTCCACATACTATTGTTATCAAGAGTAACAGTGATTCCTCCGACAGTACAATCAGCTGGAAGGCAAATCTTCCCTTTAGATTTCCCTGGTGATGACACACTACTAGCCAAAGCACAGGCATCCCGATTGGTAACCAAAATTCCTTGATCAGTTTTGCCATTTCCTGGCTGTTTAAGGATGACAAAGAAGGTAGGTGCTGTTCCTGCTACTGTCCCACCATCTTGATTAGCCAATATAATCTGCTGTTTTTCCTCCATGATTTCAGTGGGAAACTCAGTAGTAACACAACTGTTGTCACCACATAGTCACAATGGCTTTCCCATCCTGAAAAACAAGCAAAGCAAAAAAAGAAAAAAAAAAAAAAAAACTCTTTAGAAAGGTGAATGTTTATTTCATGAACAAAAATACAAGAACAATTGTCATCCCCGAAATATTTCAGTTGTTCTAAAACTTTGCTTCATTCTTCTTTCAATCACTGTTAGATGACAGATATTCCAGAGTATCAGATACTGGATTATGTCACACATGTTTAAAGTTTCTTAATAAAGCCAAAGAAATTACCTTTTAGATTATATGTACATATTTGCTTCACAGAGACAGATAGATTAGAGATTCCACGGTATCTAATCATTCTTTTAAAGTTTATTTTAATCTAATTAGCTAAATTACTTATATCCTACACTCTAACAACTCACTATAAATACCATATCTCACAAAGCAGCAAAAGTGTATATTAATTTCAAATAAATTATTTAAAAGTATACAAACTATCTGGGCTCAGTGGCTCAGCCTGTAATCCCACGCCTTTGGGAGGCTGAGGTGAGTGGATTGCCTGAGCCCGCGGGTTCAAGACCCGCCTGGGCAGGCGAGACCTCATCTCTACCATAAGTCAAAAAATGAGCCAGGCGTGGTAGCGCGTGACTGTAGTTCCAGCTACTCGGAAGGCTGAGGCGGAAGGATCACCGGAGCCCAGCAGGTCGAGGCTGTGGTGGCTGGGAGCGGCCACTGCACTCCAGTCTGGGTGACAGTGAGAATCAAAGTATACAGACTTAAGGGGATAAACTGAAAAGATATAAATTTGTAAAGGATCCCAACAGTATGAATTAATTTGCCAGAAGATTGCTTTACATAGCAAGTTATCCTGGAATGAGTGAAAAAACTACTAATAATAAATAAATTTCCATTTTCTTTTCTTTTCTTTTTTTCTTTTTTTTTTTTTTTTGAGTTGGAGTCTCACTCTGTCACCCAGACTGGAGTGCAATGGCCGCTCCTGGCCACCGCAGCCTCGACCTGCTGGGCTCCGGCGATCCTTCCACCTCAGCCTTCCAAGTAGCTGGAATTACAGGCATGCGCTACCACACCCAGCTGATTTTTTGATTTATTGTAGAGATGAGGTCTTGCTGCCCAGGCAGGTCTCAAACCCGCGGGCTCAGGCAATCCACTCACCTCAGCCTCCCAAAGGCGCAGGATTACAGCCTGAGCCACCGAGCCCGGCTTAAATTTCCATTTTCATTCCAAAAGCTAATTGTATAAAATTAGCTCTTCATATGGTCATGATATGGTTTTATAAGTAAGTAAAAAACTATCTCAATTTGTTACTGCATACATTTAAAGAAGTTGTGAGCCAGGCTCGGTGGCTCAGCCTGTAATCCCAGCACTTTGGGAGGCCAAGGTGAGTGAACTGCCTGAGCCCGCGGGTTCGAGACCCGCCTGGGCAACTTGACAAAACCTCATCTCTAAAATAAATTAAAAAAAAAAAAAATTAGCCGGCCGTGGTAGCGCACATCTGTAGTTCCAGCTACTTGGAAGGCTGAGGTGGAAGGATCGCCAGAGCCCAGCAGGTGCAGTGCCGGGAGCGGCCACTGCACTCCAGTCTGGGTGACAGAGTAAGACTCCAACTCAAAAATAAATAAATAAATAAGTTGTGACAAATCACTGGAACTTACTGGACCTTATATTGAAAAATATTCCGGATGGACCTAACATTTAATTGTTTTATCCTTAAATAAATCCTAAGAAAAGCTTTTTGATAAGATACAAAACCTAAAACCATGACAAAAACATTTTTCATAAGTTCAACATTATGTAATTAAATCTAGCAAAAACCATTTAAGAAAATCAAAAAGCAGCCGGGGCTCGGTGCTCAGCCTGTAATCCCACGCTTTGGGAGGCTGAGGTGAGTGGATTGCCTGAGCCCGCAGGTTCGAGACCCGCCTGGGAAACCTCATCTCTACAATAAATCAAAAAATTAGGCAGTCATGGTAACATGCGCCTGTAGTTCCAGCTGCTTGGAAGGCTGAGGCGGAAGGATCGCTGGAGCCCAGCAGGTCAAGGTTGCAGTAGCCAGGAGTGTGCCACTGCCCTCCAGCCTGGGCGACAGAGTGAGACTCCAACTCAAAAAAAAAAAAAAAAAAAAAAAGAACAGAAAATCAAAAAGCAAATGACTAACTAGGAAAAGATATTTTCAACTAATTATCATACAGAATTCATTTCCAGGATATAAAAAAGGTTCCTACGAATCAACAAAACCAAATACCTAATCAAAAAATGGGGATAGTAAGTACAAATGGCTGTGAAAATATATACTGTTTCAGAATAAGAGAAATGCAAATTAAAACCATCTTGAGATACTATTTTTTACTGGTAAAAATCAAAGTTTGGTAGAGGTGCTGGAAGAGTGGGTCAACCAGCATTCTCCCCTAACCAGTTGCTAGGAATATAAAATAACAGAATCTCTATGACACAGAGCAACTTGAAAATATTAGAAGTACAAATGTATATACCATCCTATGACACAGCAGGTTTCCAGGACTTTATCTCAAATATATACTCACCTGTGATAAAAATGACATGCTAGATTATCTCCTGCATTCCCATTTAGAACAGCAAAAGACTGGGTATAGAGGGTGCTGGAGGAAACCAGTTATACAAATGACAAGACATTCAGAGTAGAATAATATGCAGCCATAAAAGAGAATGTATAAACTTTATGGATGCATACAAAAATTATCTCTAAGATATACTGACCCTTTGCACTCACATGTGCCCTCTGGGGGTATCATAAATCTAGCAAACCATTCTGATGTCCCCTCTCAGGAGACAAAGAGATTGCTGATGCTTATACACGACAAACTAACGCAAGCGCAAATTTGTCAAAAATGTATGTTTCCGTGAAATTTTCCATTCAAATTGCACAAAAAAAGCAAATAAAGAAATGGAATAAGCCGGGCTCAGTGGCTCAGCCTGTAATCCCGCGCTTTGGGAGGCTGAGGTGAGTGGATTGCCTGAGCTCGTGGGTTCGAGACCCGCCTGGGCAAGTTGGCGAGACCTCATCTCTACATAAAATTT
>NW_006991182.1:66904-83245 GCF_000164805.1 Carlito syrichta | reverse complement strand
GGCAGAGGATCGCCAGAGCCCAGCAGGTCGAGGCTGCAGTGGCCGGGAGCGGCCACTGCACTCCAGTCTGGGTGACAGAGTGAGACTCCAACTCAAAAAAAAAAAGAAATGGAATATATATTGAGATATACATTTTTAAAAATCAGCTGAAGTTATATAGAAAGAGACCATGAGTAGTGCTTTCACAGTAGTACCCAGACTGGACAATAAATTACATATTATTAATGTGTGAGGAAGAAAACAAGACTGCATTGTCTGCTCGAACAGAAAACCACCACATGAAAGACATCAAATTTCTATTGCACATGTATCAATAATCCTGCAATGCATGTCAGTGACTGTTTCACACGTTTTCACACATTAGAAATATATAAGATATAAAATTTTGACTTTTTGTCATAAATAAGCTCCTCAATGTTCAAAATTCCATTATAAGCCAAATATCATTACAATAAAATCACCGGTTCCAACGCTATAGAATTTAATATGATTTGTTTTTCACTATTTTGTAGAAAAGTGTGGTCAAGTTGCTAGTAGGTGATCCACAAGATGTCTCAAGTGCAAAGGGTTAATGGTTAAAATGTTCAGAAAATGTGTAGATTATGCAATACGTCTTTAACAGGTCAAAGAAATTTTGTAAAAGCCAAATAAGTTGTCTTTCAGATTCTTAAACAAATAAATAGCCAAAGAAATTTTTAAAACATGCACAATGGCAAGACCTGTCTCTACAATAAATTTTAAAAATCTTCTCCAGGAGTGGTGGTGCCCGTAGTTCCAGCTACTTGGAAGGCAGAGACAGAAGGACCGCCTGAGCCCAGCAAGCCGAAGCTGCAGTGGCCATAAGTGTGCCACTGCACTCCAGCGTGGGCCGACAGAGTGAGACTTCACCTCAGAAGAAAAAAAAAAAAACTTCTTGACACAAACAAACATCTTAGAAAAACAGAAAAGGTTGGCTATATCTCTAGAAAAAAAGGTTGTCATATCCAAAGAAAACTGTGTGGCTTGGAAAACAGATACCCTTTGGTACTTTCCAAATTTTGTGTCTTGTCGAGGCTGTGGAGAAAAGAAAACACTCCTTATACTGTTGGTGAGAATATATGTTAGTACAGCCCCCCTGTGGAAAGTAGTTTGGAGATTTCACAAATAACTAAAAGCAGATTTACCTTTTGATCCAGCAATCACACTACTGGGTATATACTCAAAGGAGCATAAATCAGTCTACCAAAAAGAAATCTGCATGTGTATGTTTATCACAGTACTAACCACAATAGCAAAAACATGAACTCAATCAATCTAGGTGTCCATCAACAGTGGACTGGATAAAGAAAATGTGGTACATATACACCATGGAATACCACATCCATAAAAAAGAACAAAATCATGTCATTTGCAGTAACATGGACGCAGCCAGAGACTATCCTTCTAAGTGAATGATGAAACAGAAAACTGAAAACTGAATACTGCATGCTCTCACTTCTAAGTGGAAGCGAAATACTGAAAACACACAGCTATAAGGATGTGCACAATAGACACTACAGACTCATAAAGGGAGAAGAGAGAGAAGGAGGTTGAAAAACCACACACTGGGTACACCAAGCCTACAACTTGATGACTGCTCAACAGAAGCCCAAATCTCACCATCACGCAATATACCTACACAACAAACCTGTACATGTATCCCTGCACATGTATCCCCTAAATCACATACATATATTTTTTTTAAAAACATGAACTTGTGAGCATACAACCTTCAAGTAATAAAAAATAAAATTAAAATTAAATCATTTAATTCTTAAAGTTTATAAAGAAAAAGGTGACACAGATTTTACTAATTCCATTTATATAAACTCTCCAACATAAGCAAATCTATAGAGACAGAAAGCATATTAGCAGTTTCAAGGAAGAAGTATAATTGGGACTAACTACTAATGGGTATGGGGGGGGTTTTGGTATATGCATTTAAACAATGGATTTTTTGTTACGTGAATTATATCTAAATAAACAGTTATTAAAAAACTCTCAGGCTGTGCCAGGCATGGTGGCTCACGCCTATAATCCCACCACTTTGGGAAGCCAAGGTGGGAGGATTGCTTAAGCCCAGAAGAGACCCACCTAGGCAACAGAGGGAGACCTTGTCTCTACGAATACAAAAATTAACTGAGAATTGTGGTGTACACCTATAGTGAAACCTGGACTCAAAAAAAAAAAAAATTTCAGGTTGTTAAATTCAAGTGAACTGATATGCTAAATTAAAGCTGTCACTTACAGCTTTTAATATAAAGAGGAGGATGCTACATCACTATCCCTGTATAAGTGGGTCCGTAATCTTAATCAAACTCAGTCATTTATGATCTTCATTATCATTTAAAAGGCTAACTTTGCCTTTCATCAGAGCTATGGATAAACAGCAAAAGAACTTGATCTGGATCTTACCTCTTCTTACAAGATTAGCCATACAGCTTCCATTCTTAAAATATCTGTTAGCCTGTGGATAATATATATTTTAAAAGTCAAGACTTCAAGAAGGTTGACTTTTGTTTCCTATTATAATTAGAGATAAAAATAGAAAACCACTTCCTAACTAAAGCACTAGTATCCAGAAAAGATGGGAAATCAAAAACATCTCTCTCTGACTTGGAGTTTATTTTTAAAAGTTAGATAAAATTTAGGGTGATTATTTTCAAAACTGCCTCAAACTTTTAGGCATGAAGTTGATTGGTTTTCCAAAACTAACACACTTAGGCAACACCTATCAGAGATTAACAAAACAAAATTAAACAAACTTAGAAGTCACAAATAAGGTGGCTTTGTAAAACACTACAGCTTAAAAAACTCACAAATACCTCTATAATTCAAACAATGCAAACTCCTAATACTGTATTTAACCATAAAGTCAAGATTTTGTTATAAATCACCAATTATGTAGCCCACACCTGTAGTTCCAACTACTTTGAAGGCTGAGGCGGAAGGATCACTGGAGCCCAGCAGGTCAAGGCTGCAGTGGCCAGGAGAGTGCCATTGCACTCCAGTCTGGGCGACAAAGCGAGACTCCAATTCAAATAAATAAATAATAAATCACCAATTATTTTTGTGACCAAGTATGCAAAACATTCTTAAGTGCATTTAAATATGACTAAAAAAACAAGTAAGTGAAAAAAAAATATTGTGAGCCAGGCATGGTGGTTAACACCTGTAATCCCAGCATTTAGGAGGCTGAGGCGAGAGGATTGTCTGAGCCCAGGGGTTCATGACCAGCCTAAGCAAAATGGCAAGACCTCATCTCTACAATAAATCAAAAAATTAGCTGGGCATGGTGGTGCACACCTGCAGTCCCAGCTACTTGGAAGACTGAAGTGGAAAGATCGCCTAATCCCAGTAGGTTAAGGTTGCGGTTGACTTGAGTGTGCCACTGAACTTCACCCTGGGTGACAGAGTGAGACTCCGACTCAAAAAAAAAAAAAAAAAAAAACAGGTTGTAATTATCTCAAACGTATGAATACACAAAAAGGTTCAGAATTTCTTAAACATTTTCTTTCCATAATGATAAAATCTTCAGATCATTACAAGTAAAGCCAGGGTAGAGAAAATTTAACCAATGCTTTGAAAATGACAGGTTTTTAAAGATTAATCTGAGATATCAAAGATCCAAATAACAGAAGTTCAGCTTAATAAAAAAATTACAGACTACTTTTGTTTGCATCAGAATCTCACTCTGTTGCCCAGGCTTGAGTGCAGCAGCACGCTCACAACTACATCCTCAACCTGCTAGACTCAGGCGATCCTTCTGCTTCAGCCTCTCAAGTAGCTGGAACCACAGATGCACACCACCATGCCCAGCTAATTTTTTTTTTATTTATTGTAGAGATGAAGTCTCACCAAGTAGCCCAGGCTGGACTCATATGCTTGGGCTCAGGCAATCCTCTTGCCTCTGCCTTCCAAAGTGCTGGGATTACAGGCATTGAGCCACAACATGCAGCCTACACTAACTTTAAATACACCCATTTTGGGTTTTTCCTTTTGCCTAAGAAAAAAATTAAGCGCAGAGAAGTGGCATTGCCCTATTTCAACTCTGTATACTAGCTTCTAATATAATATAAAATGTAACAACATGCATGAAGGAAAAAAGAACTGAAATTTACAATTTGTATAAAGCCTGTTTTTAAAACTCTACTAATCAAGTTAATCCATTAGTTAATCAAAATGACATCTCTATCTTGAGCCATAACAACTTACTAGTTTAAGAACAAGAAATTGAATTTCCATTCCACATTAATCTAAGCACAGATTCTACTTCACCGTAAGCATATCCCTATGATGTGGGGCTACTGTATGAATTTTCTAATCAAAGGGCAGTCAATTCAGGATATCCAGCAGTTTGACACTAAGACCACTCAAAACTTTATTTTTTAATGTTTTACTTTTTAAAGATGTGGGGTAAGCTGGGCTCGGTGGCTCAGCCTGTAATCCCGCGCCTTTGGGAGGCTGAGGTGAGTGGATTGCCTGAGCCTGCAGGTTCAAGACCCGCCTGGGCAGGTGAGACCTCATCTCTACAATAAATCAAAAAATTAGCCGGGCGTGGTAGCACGTGCCTGTAGTTCCAGCTACGTGGAAGGCTGAGGTGGAAGGATCACCAGAGCCCAGCAGGTCGAGGCTGCGGTGGCCGGGAGCGGCCACTGCATTCCAGTCTGGGCGACGGAGTGAGACTCCAACTCAAAAAAATGAAAAACAAAAAAAATAAAAAATAAAGATGTGGGGTAAATTTAGGGTTAGGTATACAAAGGTTTATTATGCAGGTACTCTTGTTAAAAGTTTAAGAGAACCTTAAACCAACTGCAAAAATCAAATGTACTTTAGGAAAGGCTAGTCTACTCATGAAAAAATTAATCTCCTTCTAGCAACATTCTAAAAATACTATAGTGAACCAATAGCTTCAATGAAAACCACAGTTTTGGTATACTTGTGTGTATCTCTCTCTCTCTCTCTCTCTCTCTCTCTCTCTCTCTCTCTCTCTCAACACACAAAAAAATTCCAGCTCAGTTTCTCAACATCAGGCAATTAACTAGATAAAATAACTATAACATTGGCAGTAGTGGAAAAGTGTGGGGGGTGCCTCATCAACAAGGGTACCAGCATAAAGACCACTTGTATACCTGACCCTGAATTGTACCTCACATTTTTAAAAATAACTATAACAAAGAGCTCAGAAAATAAGTTTAGCTGTGGACGAGAAAATATTCTCTAACATTCTGAAACATCACATCGGGAGAGAGAGAGAGAGAGAGAGGGAGACACACACACACACACACACACACACACACACACACACAGGCTTTCAGAGAGAATATTTTCAGTTAAGAAATGTGACAAGTTCCATAAACTGTTACAATTCCAGAGTCCCTACTCTAAATGTCTTCTTAGTAATAATCTCTTTAGGAAATGTTTAAGCTTTCACAGAGAATATTTTCAGGTAGTAAAGTGACAAATTCCATAAATCGTTACAATTTCAGAATTCCTATCCTAATGTCTTTTCACCAATGATCTCTTTAGGAAAAGTTTAAGTACTAAAATGACCTTCATACAACTCATAAAAGACACTAGTTAGTCTAGTAGGTTGTTTCCTAATTAAACGATTTATATACTGTGCCCCCAAAAAAGAACCAAAAAAATCTTTTTTAACAAGTCAAAATTCCAAGTTCATACCATTACTTTAAAAATGCAAATATTCAGGGTGCAGTAGCTCACACCTGTAATTCCGGCACTTTGGGAGGCAGAGGCTGGAGGACTGCTTGAGCTCAGGGGTTCGAGACCAGCCTAAGCAACATGGCAAGACCTTGTCTCTACAATAAAGAAAAAAAAAATTAGCCGGGTGTGGTGGCACACGCCTGTGGTTCCAGCTACTTCGAGGGTTAAAGTGGAAGGATTCCCCTGAGCCCAGCAGGTCGAGGCTGTAGTGGCCACAAGCGTGCCACTGCACTCCAGCCTGGGTGACAGAGATAGACTCCAACTCAAAAATAAATAAAATAAAACTCAAATTTTAAGAGAATGAGTTCAAATTTTAGTATTTACCAATACACACCAGACCCAGAAATTTTTAATTTCTTAAAAACAGAATGTGGTTATAATCAGAAAATGACAGCAAATGTTGGCAAAGAGTGAAACAGCCAACTATTTTTTCTGCTGACATATAATCAATTGAACCAACTATGCTCTTAATCGCTTGTGACTGATTAGTTCAATTTTAACAATTAAAGAAATGGTCCTTGTTATTTAATAGTAAGTACAGACAATATCCTAGGCATCTCGGCATCACAAAAACCTTCTAGGAGAAATCTCAAACTATTATCTGAAACACTTTAGGTTTTAAGGCTCAGAACTGCACTTGCCTAAGGGTAATATCCCCTTCTCTTTCCAGATACCATTCATCATGGCTGGCTTGAGTATTTTCTATTTCTAAGAATGGACCCTTAGCTACAACTCGGGGCAAGCTCTAAGTAGAATTTGAAGAACTAACTTTTATGGCAAAAACGGACAGTAGTGAAACGTGGAGTAAATATGCCAAGGTACACAAGGCACGGAATTTATTCAATTCCTTAGCTTATGTTTTCTGTTAAGTGGATCCAACCCACACAAACGCTGGAATAAAACCCTAGGCTAAAAGAAGCACTAGTGCTGAGCCGGTACACTTGGAAGTAAAAGGGTCTCCCAGCCTTCCCGGAAAGGAGTCGCCGTCGACTATTTACACAATCGCCGCTTTTCAACTGCAGAGGCCAGCTGGCCAAGAACCACGTGAAAAAAAGCCGCAAGGAAAGCTCTTCCGGGGAAGAGTCCGGAGAGATCACGTGGCGCCGGCCGGAACCTGGTGATCGCTCGGCGAGACCTAGCCGCATTCTGTTACCGTGGAGACTACAGAACCAGCCACTCGGCCCTCCCAGGCCAGTCCCCTTCCCAGCAGCCGTCACGCCGCCCCCGGGCACTTTCCCTGCAGCCCAACCGCGGCGTCGTGCCCGAAAAGGAGCGGAGCAGGCAGTTTACCAGGGACGCAGCCGCACAAGCCTGGCGAGCTCTCCTACAACACCCACAGGCAGCGCGCGGGTGGGCTCCAGACTTCTCAAGAAGACCCACGTGTTTGCTCCGGCGACGCAAGCCTTGGGAAAGTGGTCTTCCCTCAAAAGCAGTGTGCTTTGGTTTCTCACGTTGTTCTGCCGTCAGCAAACACTCCTTTCAGACCACATTCACCCGTCCCTACTTCCACCCTTGCCAGATAAAGGAGGCAGTTCCAGGTTCAAAAGGCAAGGCAAAAATCCTCACAGCAATATACTACCACTTTCCACTATCGACTCAGTCTGAAACGATCCCTAATTTCTCCATAATCTTCGCGCGCGCACACACATTGCTCAACTTTGGTTGCTGGTGCGCTGAGATCTGCCTGCGTCCAAGACACCTTCCACTGAGAGCAGAGACCTACTTCACTATTTCACAGAAACGGGAAACCGTATAAACAGAACTAGCCAAAGACTGCCCCACAGAGGGAAAAGAAAAATAACACCTGCTCTTCCCACCTGTTTCCCCGTCCTCATTTCTGCACTTACGAACCACCGGTCCTTTGTTTACCAAGTTCTCACTCCTATATGGCACACTTCCTCGCCCTCCTTTATTTAGCTCGCGGTCCTGCCTCAAACAATCTGGAAATTACATGCTAGAAGAGACGTTTGCACAGGTGTCAAAACGCTGCCCCCAGCTCCTTAGAAAAGCGACGCCCGCACCGTTTCCCTTGGAGTTTCGGAATCCCGAGACCTGAGCTCTAAACTGCACAGCGCCCAAGCACGGCTCTCGACCTAGAGCCCGGCACCGGCCTAAAAGTCGTCACGCGGCTCGTACCATGCGGAGCGGCACCCACGCACGCGAGGGCAGGGCCAAGCATGGGCGCTTCTCACCCCGCCCGCCTCGTGGCCGCTCTGTCTGGCGTCGATGTTCCCAGTTAGTTCGCTGCGCGATCGCGGAAGTGAGGCCGGGGACGCGCGCAAGGTGACATGCGCAGCCTCGCTCAGGAGACCATAGGCGCGCGCCAAAGGCGGCCCAGCGCAAGGCCCGGCCTGGTCAGGGCGTGCGAAGATCGCTCAACGGAACGTTTCTCACGCCGTTCAAACACACAAGAGCTTCAAACTCTCAAAAACTCCAATCGGGCCATTATTAAGCGACGCCCTCCACCCAGGCCCGAGAGTTACCGTGCGGGGCGTGGCTGGCCTCACCCGGAGTCCTTCACATCCCGCTGGGGGCGGGTTATTCTGTTCGGTTCGCACACCGTGTGTCCGCTCCAGCTGAAGAGCCTGCGCGCGCACCGGACGTCCACGTCACCGCGCACGCGCTCCTACCCGCTCGGAGCCCGCCGCGCAGGCGCAAGAGGAGGCGCGAGCAGCACTTCCCTTGCCCCTCCCCCAACACCAGGAGTCCAAACGGCCCCAGAGCAGCGACAAGACCCTTGGGACCCGCCCCCGGAGCTGAAGCCGCTGCCTTTCCGGGCCCCAGCAACTCAGAAAAGCCTACTGAAGCTTCTAGAATCAAGAAAGACGCGGCAGGAGAGAGACACATAATTTCCTCAGGCTTGCACACGAAGCCTTCGTGAAAACCGTGAAACCACTGCCCGCCTGGCCTTTCTCCGCTGTGCTTTCCACCCTTTCCCGCGGGCTCTTCGCCGACCCCGCCCCTGCCGCGCCCAGCCCCACCCACACGGGGCTCCGCAGACCCCCTGGCTTCACGAGCCCGTCAAATGAATCCCAGGTCTTCCTGCCCAAACCGCGGTGGGCTTGGATAACGCCAGAGCGTCGGGAAACCTTGAAGGAAAGACCTGGAGAGACCCGTGGTCGAGTATGCAACATCCGCGACGGAAGAACACTAGCAAAATGGGGTGGAAACCTAAAGATTCATTCCGGTGTTGGAAAGAGAAGAGTTGCCACTAAGTTGCCTGCTATAAAAATGAAAGATGTCTTGATAAAACAGTAGAACAGGAAATTTGCACGGGAGTGTTATCTGAGCTTTAGTGCCTTGATCCTGTGCAATTTTGGTTTCTTCAAGACATTTTAAGCTATGAGGTGCAAAGAAAATATTACTGAGTATTATGTGTCAGACAATTGATGAATTAAGTCGATGGACAATATTTCTCCCAAACACCAAAAACTAGTTATCTTTCTCCTTCTCTACCTTTTACCAACTGTTCTTTCTTCTGTGCTGCTAACACACCAGTAAAAAGAGCTGTTTAAAGATAGAAAAGAGGCAAAAAAGTAGGGAGTAAGAGAGCAGAATTTGTGGTCAATAATCCAAAACTGCTTTCTTTCACTCTCTTATAAGAAATGTAAACCTACTATGTAAACCGACATACTTGTGACTTAATACAAAACACTGAAGGAGAATAAGAAGACTGAAAGGAACGCACCAACAGGAGGAAGCTTAACCAACAAGACTGATGTGACCTACTTTTCATTTTAGGATCTTCTTCATTTTGCTCTGCCTGAGGGGATATGTGACAACTTGGGCAGAAACTAATGGAATAGTCTGGACAAGAAATTGTGTAGGCTAAAGTTTACAGACTTCTGAAGTCATTCTGATGGCCCCAATTCGGCCACTGTCAGCAAGCACATTCAAGATCCTAGACAAAATTGAAAAGTATCAGTTTAACTTCCTCCTCTTCCCCAACACCCAAGAACCTCTTTCCTACAAGCAGCCATGTAAGAAGCTTACACCTCATCCAAGATATGCCTTCCTCTCAAAGCTTCTGAGGTTTCCTCATATAAAATTTCCATTTTCTGAGGCAGAAATAAAATGAGTGTTGATTTAGCATTAAACAATTTGATCCTAAAGTGTGATGACTTGTTAACAACCATGTATCCCAAAAGAGACAAGTCAACCCAAATGATATCTCCAGTTGGGAAACATATGAAGACAACTTGGGGAGAAGAAGGGGGATGCTTTGATGTAGCCACATCTACTTTAGTGATCCAGTTTGGGTTTACCAACATGCTGGTACCAAATAACCACCACTTATTTTTTTTTCTTTTTTTTAAATTTCATTTACTTCTTCAAGTCACCATTTAAATGGTTACATTCAACTTTTAGCATAGTGTTTCTCAAACTAAAGTTGATTGTATTTGGCTCCTACATTTGGCTACATAAGAGATGTCCTCCTTTAAAAGGCATCCTTATATAACTCAAGTTTCAAAAATGCCAAGCTGACAGCTAAAGTGATGTTCCTCAGTTTCACCTTGCTTTTAGAATTCTCTCATTTCAGTTATCGTAGCTCACTTTATTGGTATAGCCTAACACAAAAATCATTGCCTTGATTCTCTTTGGCTGAACTTTCAAGATTTTACCAAATATTAAGGGGAAGAACACACCACAGAGAGGATGTGTGGAATATAAATAGTCTGGCCATAATTTTGATCCTAGCTACCCGGTTACCTACATACACACTAGGTTATAAGAGAGGATTCTTTTTTTTTTACAAAAAGTCCTTTACTAGCCAACCAGAAAAGGGTATGTCCAAAGCAGAAGGGGAAAAAAAAGAAAAAATCATACTAAATAATACACAACTTCGTCCTCGTCTACCATTTTGTTCTATAAACACAGACTCTATCCTATTTACATGCACATTTTTCATATTAAACAAATATTTGAACGCTACCTATATGCTTAGGATAGAGGAAAGACTGGTACACCTCATGAACTGTTCAAATGTCTACACAAGAACCCCAAAGAGTTGACACAATAGAATATATTATATTCCTAAACAATATTTCAAATCCAATTTTATCAGATCACTTTTTTTTTTTTGAGTCGGAGTCTCACTCTGTTGCCCAGGCTGGAGTACAGTGCCACCACACCTAGCTAATTTTTTGATTTATTGTAGAGACGAGGTCTCGTCAAATTACCCGGCTGGTCTTGAGCCCCTGGACTCAGGCAATCCTCTTGCCTCGGCCTCCCAAAGTGCTAGGATTACAGGCTTGAGCCACCGTGCCTGGCCAAGATCCCATTTTCTCAGTACTGATTTCGAAAAAGACATCTCTCTCTTAAATGACTGAAAGAGAAAAAGATCTCACTCTTCATATAAAACCATTACCATGCACCGAAACTCCTAGGTTATGAACTTCTTTAAAATATCTTAATATAATAAAGAACCTTCACAGAACAATATCTACATACACACTAGGTTATAAGAGAGGATTCTTTTTTTTTTTAACAAAAAGTCCTTTACTAGCCAACCTGAAAAGTGTATGTCCAAAGCAGAAGGGGGAAAAAAAAGAAAAAATCATACTAAATAATACACAACTTCATCCTTGCCTACCATTTAGTACTACAACTAAAACCAAGTCATACTGAGGGACAAAGTATGACTGACTCTAATATCTGTAACTTGGAGGAATTAGAATTAATTCAATGAATCATTTAAGAAATTTTAAATGGCAAGCTGCCTTCAAGGAGCTAATAATCTATGAAGAGCTTTAAGTCTTTATTTTATTTTATTTTATTTTTTTGAGTTGTAGTCTCACTCTGTTGCCCAGGTTGGAGTGCAGTTGCACACTCACAGACACCCCCAGTGTCGACCTGATAGGCTCAGGCGATCCTTCTGCCTCAGCCTTCCAATTAGCTGGAACAACAGGCATGTGCCACCACACCCAGCTAAATTTTTTTTTAATCGTAGAGATAAGGTCTTGCCAAGTTGCCCAGGCTGGTTTCAAACCCATGAACTCAAGCAATCCTCTCAACTCAACCTCCCAAAGTGCTGGGATTACAGGCATGAGCCACCACACCCAGCTAAAAGTTTCTTAATCAGCATAGTGCTAGGTTCAGTGGCTCAGCCTGTAATCCCAGCATTTTGGGAGGCTGAGGAGAGTGGATTGCCTGAGCCCACGGGTTTGAGACCAGCCTGGGCAACTTGGCAAGACCTTGTCTCTACAAGAAACAAAATAAGCCAGGCATGTAGTACGTGCCTGTAGTTCTGGCTACTTGGAAGGCTGAGGTGGAAGGATCGCCAAAGCCCAGCAGGTCGATGCTGGGGTGGCTGTGAGTGTGCCACTGCACTCCAGCCTGGGCGATGGAGTGAGACTCCAACTCAAAAAAAAAAGTCAGCATAGTAATGTAATTAAAAGCATGTTAGAAAATGCTAAGAGAAGGGAGGATGAAGAGGACAGAAATGTAGAATGTAATCAACGTACGTTTAAGAAACACATTCTTCTTGCTGTCTCACATCTCAAGCCCACATAACCATTTACCTAACCACCCTTTGCCTAAGAAAGTCTTCCCAGATACCTTGAGCTTAACTCCTATTCACAACACTTAATTCGTAAGCTTAAATGTCACTTTTTCAAGAAATTTTCCCTAACCCTCAAGATCAGGTAAGGTCTCCCTGTTACATGTTCACATGTTCTCATAGTACCCTGTATTTATTTTATTTTATTTTAAAGATGTGGGATACAATTCATAAGTGGTCATTATACAGGTAAAGTCTGGGCCTCCATTGGTCCTCACTTCACCTGGTTTGGGATCAGGTACCTTTATTAGTGTTATGTTGCCCCCACCACACCTCCCCCCAGCAGTGATCTGCTACTGCCAATCTCTCTCATGTAGTATTAAGATAAATGTTCAGCCAGGCTCCATGGCTCAGCCTGTAATCCCGCGCCTTTGGGAGGCTGAGGTGAGTGGATTGCCTGAGCCCGCGGGTTCAAGACCCGCCTGGGCAGGCGAGACCTCATCTCTACAATAAATGAAAAAATCAATCAGGCATGGTAGCGCATGCCTATAATTCTGGCTACTTGGAAGGCTGAGGCGGAAGGATCACCGGAGCCCAGCAGGTCGAGGCTGCGGTGGCCGAGAGCAGCCACTACACTCCAGTCTGGGCGACAGAGTAAGACTCCAACTCAAAAAAAAAAAGATAAATGTTCAGGGTCTACTTATGAGTGAGAACATATGTACTCATATGTTTCTGTGATAGATCACCGATTATGACAGACTCTAAATTCATCCAAGTTACTGCTACCCTGTGTTTCTTTGCAGTATTTACCCCAATTGTAATTATTTTTAAAATCATGTATTGGCTGGGCATGGTGGCTCATGCTGGCAATGTCAGTGCTTTGGGAGGCAGAAGTGGGAGGTCCGCTGAAGGCCAGGAGTTTAAGAACCAGTTTGGTAACATAGCAAGACCTCATATATACAAAAAATAGAAATGTTAGCTGGACATGGTGGTGCGTCCGTACTCCCAGTTACTTGGGAGGCTGAGGTAAGAGGATTGCATGAACCCAAAAGGTTTAGGTTGCCGGGAGCTATTATCACACGACTGTAATCCAACCTGGGCAACAGAACAAGACTCTGTCTTTAAAAACAAAAAAACAGGCCAGGCATGGTGGGTCATGCCTATAATCATATTTATTTATGAGATCAGCCTAGGTAACATAGTGGAACATCTCTATAAAACAAAAAATTAGCAGGGCAAAATGGCACACGCCTATAGTCCCAGCTACTCAGGAGGCGGAGGTGAAAAGATCACCTAAGCCCAGGAGGTACAGGATGCAATAAGCTGTGATTGTGCCACTGCACTCCGGTCTGAGTGAGACAGAGTGAGACCCTGACTCAAAAAAAAAAAAAAAAGTATTAATATATGTCTTCCCTGTTAAATCATCAGCTTCACTGTATTCTGAGTGCTTGGCACAATGCCTGGAACAGCAGACATATAATATTTGTTGAATAAATAAGTATGAGACCATAGATCCCAGGTTTTCAGGTAAGTACAAATACCAAATATTGATTTAATATCCAATAATGTGGGATTTGGAAAACAGGGTTATAATACATACTCAAGTTGTACCAAGTAAGTATCCCTACTTTAGCCAACATTTTCCAAAGTGGTACAGTTGTGATTTTTTAAAACTAGTACCCAGTGACTCTTATCCCAAATTATGTCTCCCAAGGGGAATGGATAAATATTACTGACAAGACAAAAACCTGAAGAAATAATAATATTTTTCTAGGAAAGTCTAATTACTTACTGACTTCCTTTTGACTAAATACATTCGGTCCTCATATGTGTGAGTCCTGCATCCAGGGATTCAACCAACCACGGATAAAAATTATTTTTAAAAAAAAATAAGCCAGGCTCGGTGGCTCAGCCTGTAATCCCACGCCTTTGGGAGGCTGAGGTGAATGGATTGCCTGAGCCCACAGGTTCGAGACCCTGCCTGGGCAACTTGGTGAGACCTCATCTCTACAATAAATCAAAAATTAGCTGGGCTTGGTAGCACGCGCCTGTAGTTCCAGCTACTCAGAAGGCTGAGGCGGAAGGATCGCCGGAGCCCAGCAGGTCAAGGCTGCGGTGGCCGGGAGCGGCCACTGCACTCCAGCCTGGGCGACAGAGTGCGACTTCAACTCAAAAAATAAATAAATAAATAAAAATAAAAAATAAAATAAGGCCGGGCTCAGTGGCTCACACCTGTAATCCCAGCACTTTGGGAGGCTGAGGCAAGAGAATTGCCTGAGCCTCCATGGTTGAGACCAGCCTGGGCAACATGGTGAGATCTGTCTCTACGATAAATCAAAAAATTAGCTGAGTGTGGTGGCGCACACCTGTAGTTCCAGCTACTTGGAAGGCTGAGGTGGAAGTATTGCTTGAGCCCAGCAGGTTGAGGTTACAGTGGCCATGAGGAAGCCACTGCACTGCAGCCTGGGCAGCAGAGTGAGACTCCTTCAAAAAAAAAAAAAAAGACTTATCAGACATATAGGAGCCTCCCTAGATAGCTAAGATTTGGTGTTCTTAGAGAAAAAACAAAAAAACAAAACATAACAGCAGGACTGGGATGGAGTATAAGCCACCTTACCAAGAAGTCAACAGTCAGCTTCTCATCACTAGCAACAGAGAAGAGGATGTCAGCCAGGAGTCTCTCTCTTGTCCAGACCAAAGGACAGCCACAAGATTAGCAAACAACTTTGAGGATGAGGGTAGACACTGAAAACAGGAAAGCCTTTATGCTGGGGCAAGGTCCTAGAGCTTTGGTAAGGTATGTAGTATAATTTGTTTTATCTGAAAAGTAAACTAAATAGGATTGTAACTATTACTTCAACATAAACACTGTAAAAGGATTTTATAAACTTTACCTTTACTAAAATTGCTAGCTATGATCTAACCACTGGAGGGCAGGGGAACACCTGTTTAAAAAAGAGAGAAAAGCACTGAAATAGCATAAAGATTACTCAAGCAACTTTAACGCAGTACATAATGCAAGTTATCTGTATATAGAGTATAAACTGTAGAGATTATACAGGGCGAATACTTTTTTTTTTTTTGAGTTGGAGTCTCACTCTGTAACCCAGACTGGAGTACAGTGGCTGCTCCCAGCCACCGCAGCCTCGACCTGCTGGGCTCCGGTGATCCTTCTGCCTCAGCCTTCCAAGTAGCTGGAACTACAGGTGCGCGCTACCACACCTGGCTAATTTTTCAATTTATTGTAGAGATGAGGTCTCACTATGTTGCCCAGGCGGGTCTCGAACCCGCGGGCTCAGGCTATCCACTCACCTCAGTCTCCCAAGGTGCGGGATTACAGGCTGAGTCACCGAGCCTCGCGAGCGAATACTTTTTATTTCATGATTAATTCCACCTTACATTCTCTTTCCTTATTAGCATAAGGGTTATCTATCCTTATAAGCATAAGTAAAATATATAAGGCTACAATCAGCTATATATTTATTAAGCATTAACTATGTGCTAGGCACTAAAACGGGGGGAAATTAATAAATAAAAACAAGTTGACAAGCTCAAGTTCTGGATGAAAAGACGAATAATTATATTGTAAAACCGTGATGAAGGCTTTATGGGAACACTGTAGGAACACTCAGAGCTTGGGGAACACTAGAAGGGTTGCAAAGAATAAGAGACTTGTCACTTGTGTCTTGAAGGAGACATAATGAGAAAGAAAAGGATATTCTTAGTAGTGACTATTTAGTTAGTAAACAAAGAAAACAATAAATTATCCAGAATTTGGAGAAATGGGTGCCTTTTTAAGAGTAAAACAAATAAGATCACCATAACAGACAAGATTAATACCAGGTAAGATTAGTAAACCCATTTCATAGATGCTATGATCTAAATGTCTCCCCCAAAAGTTGCTGCATTGGAAAACATAATCCCCAGTACAATAGTGTTGGGAAGTAGTGCCTAATAAGAAGGAACTGGATCATAAAGGCAGAGCCCTCATAAACAAATTGATGCCATTACAGGATGGGTTAGTTATCTAAAGAGTTGCTTGTTATAAAGTGAGTACCACATTCGGGGTTTCTCTCTCCTCTCTCCTCTCCCCTCTCCCC
>NW_006991182.1:58889-66767 GCF_000164805.1 Carlito syrichta | reverse complement strand
TCCCCCCCCATATATTCTCATCTACCTTCTTACCATGAGATGACCCTCACCAGATGCCAACACCATGCTCTTGGACTTTTCAGTGTCCAAAACCTTGAATTAAATACATTTCTCTTTTCCATTAGTCTGTGGTATCCTGTTATAGCAGCAAAAATGAACAAAGACAATAGACTTCACTAACATAGGTTACTTCCCTATGAAATGGGCTCGGACACTGAACACTTGGAAGATTTTCATCATATCTACAAATTCATGATGCTGATATACAATCATTCATTCAAATATTTACATAACCCACTCTGTACTCCCAAATAACTGTAAGAGGTATAGGAAAAGCTGGGCACAGTGGCTCATGTATCCTGTAATCCCAGCATACCCAGATTACAGTATCCTGTAATCCCAGCATACTGGGAGGCGGAAGCGAGAGAATCGCCTGGGTCCAAGGGTTCAAGACCAGCCTGGGCAACATGGTGAAACCTCATCTTTACAATAAATCAAAAAACTAGCCGGGTGTGGTGGCACATGCCTGTGATTCCAGCTACTTGGAAAGCTGAAGTGGAAGGATCACCTGAACCCAGCAGGTTGAGGCTATGGTGGCCGTTAGCATGCCACTGTACTCCAGCCTGGATGACAGAGTAAGACTACTATTCAAGAAAAAAAAGTGGAATAGAAAAGAAAAACTAGCCAGGCACAGTGGCTCATGTCTATAATCCCAGCACTTTGGGAGGCCGAGGTGAGACAACTGACTGAGATTATGGGTTCGAGACCAGCCTGGGCAACCTGGCAAGACCTCATCTCTACAATAAATCAAAAAATTAGCTAGGTGTGGTGGCGCATGCCTGCAGTTCCAGCTACTTGGAAGGCTGAAATGGAATGCTTGCCTGAGTCCAGCAGGCTGCAGTGGCCATGAGCGTGTCACTGCCCTCCAGCCTAGGCAATAGAGTGAGACTCCAACTCAAAAAAAAAGAAAAGAAAAGCTATAGAAGCACAGTGGAAGGAAGAACTGTCACTGAAGTATTACATAAGGTTTGGTGTTAAAGAATGACTAGAAGTTTACAAAGCAGACAAGGAAGAGAAGGTCATTCTAAGCAGAAGGAACACCTTGTGCAACGGTCCATGATATAAAAGAACAGAGTATGCATTAATTCAAGTCAAACATTTATTGACCACTTACCATACATAAACTCTGGAACACAAAGGCATGGTTTCTGCTCTCAAAAGCTTACAATCAATGATCAGACAATCTATTATGAGATAACCAATACTCACTGATGACAGCAGAGAATCAAGAATGCTACTGGGGCCAAGCACAACAGATCAAGCCTGTAACCCCAACAATTGGGGAGGCCAAGGCACGAGGACTGTCTAACCCCACAAGTTTAAGATCAGTATAGGCAGCATAACAAAATTTCATCTCTACAAAAAAAATTTAAATAGTAGCTGGGCATGGTAGTGTGCACCTGTAGTCCCAGCTAATGGGATGGCTGACATGAAAGGATTTGCAATGTCTTCGATATTTAGATTATTTTTCTTTAGCCTCATTTTTAAACTAATACTTTGTCTAACACCAGTCAGATCTTACTAGCAGACAAAAAAGAAAATGTTTCTTGTCTGAATAGCCCAGATAATTAATAAACTGATAATTGTCTTTTTATTTTTAGCTAGAGTCTCACTCTGTCACCCAGGCTGGAGTGCAGTGGCACACTCACGGCCACCCCGGCATCGACCTGCTGGGCTCCAGCGATCCTTCCACCTCAGTCTTCCAAGTAGCCGGAACTACAGGCATGCACTACCACGCCTGGCTAATTTTTTTATTTATTGTAGAGATGAGGTCTCACCAAGTTGCCCCCCCCAGGCTGGTCTGGAACCTGTGGGCTCAGACAATCCTCTCACCTCGGCCTCCCAAAGTGCTACGATTATAGGCATGAGCCACCACTTCCGGCCAATTTTTGTCTTTCAAGAACCAAAATTTAAATGCCTCCTGGCTTCTCTACTGTACCAGTTTTATTCATCCATGATCTATATACCAAGTCTACTGAAAGAAGGGGAGAGGAAATGGGAGAGTATGCATATAAATTCCATCAAAAATAAAGGAAACACCAAGGCTCTAAGGAGTAATGGTCCCTCTGAGAGTGGGATTTCTGAAATGCAGACCCTAGAAATGCACAGTTTAAGTGATTAAAGCTGAGAAAGAATGGTCAAGCACAGTGGCTGATGTCTGAATCCCAGCATTTTGGAAGGCCAAGTCAGGATTGCTTGAGGCCAGAAGTTCAAGACCAGCCTGAGCAACATAGCAAGAACATGTCTCTCCAAAAAAAAATTTTTAACTTAAAAAATAAATAAATAATTAGTTGGGCATGGTGGCACATGCCTATAGTTCCAGCTATTCAGGAGGCTAAGGCAGGAGAATCACTTAAGCCCAGGAGGTTGAGGCTGCAATGAGTTGTGACTGTACTGCTGAACTCCAGCCTGGGCAACAGAGCAAGAAGCCAACTCTAAAATAAATAAATAAATAATAAAAAGATAAAGCTTGAGAAAGGACAACAGCAGACAGACCAGCGCAGTTCCATAAAGTAGTTAAGAACAGATTCTACAGTCACACTGAATCACAACTCTACCACTTCCTGACTGTGCCACTAGGACATATGACTTAATTTCTTTGTGTCTCTACTTTTAATTTTTTTTATTTTTTGCTTTTTGGGTTTTTTTTGCTGTTGTTTTGTTTGAGTCAGGGTCACCTCTGTCGCCGAAGCTGGAATACAATGGCATGATCATGGCTCACCACAGCCTTGACCTCCTGGACCCAGGTGATCCTCCTACCTCAGCCTCCCAAGTAGCTGAGATCACAGGTGCAATGCCACCTATAACCAGCTAACTTTTCAATATTTTTGTAGAGGCGAGATCTCGCTATGTTGCATGGGATGGAATCGAACTCCTCCTGGGCCCAAACCATCTTCCCGCCTCCACCTCCCAAAGTGCTAAGATTATAGTCATGAGCCACCATGCCCAGCCAGTTTCCTCAACTTTAAAATGGGAATACTATAACAGTAACTACATCATAGGGATTTAAAGAGCATTAAGTGAGGTATAAATAAATATAAAACACAAAGGATGGTACATGTGCCACTAAAGAAAAAAAGGCACATGAATAGTCACTCATTAACAGGTTGGGCATGGTAGCTCACACCTGTAGTTCCAGCACTTTGGGAGGCAGAAGCGAAAGAATTCCCTGAGCCCAGAGGTTTGGGACCAACCTTGGCAACTTAGCAATATCTCATCTCTACAATAAATACAAAAAAATTAGCCCAGTATGGTGGCATGTGCCTCTGGTTCCAGTTACTTGGAAGGTTGAGGTGGAAAGAGTGCCTGAGCCCAGCAGGTCGAGGCTGTGGTGTCAGTGAGCATGCCACTGCACTTCAGCCTAGGTGACAGAGTGAGACTCCAACTCAAAAAAATAAATAAATACAATAAAAAATAAAAATAACTCTTAGCCATTATCAATTTTTTTTCTTTTTAGAAACAGTGTCTCACTCTGTTCCCTAGGATAGAGTACAGTGGCATGATCAAAGCTCACTGCAACCTCGAAGTCCTGGTTCAAGCAATTCTCCCATCTCAGCCTCCCCAGTAGCTAGGACTACAGGGGCATACCACCACACCTGGCTAATTTATTTTTTTGTAGAGAAAGGATCCTCCTATGTTGCCCAAGCTAGTCTGAAACTCCTGGGCTCAAGCAATCCTTCCACCTTGGCCTCTCAAAGAGCTAATATATAGGCATGAGCCACCACACCAGCCTAGGACTTATTTTTTAAATTGTCAGTAATTTATTAAGAATTATGGCCAGGCTTGGTGGCTCAGGCTGTAATCCTAGCACTTTGAGAGGCCAAGGCAAGTGGATTGCCTGAGCCTGTGGGTTCGAGACCAGCTCAGGCAACGTGGCGAGTCCACATCTCTACAGCAAATAAAAACTTAGCCAGGCGTGATAACACATGCCTGTAGTTCCAGCTACTTGGAAGGCTGAGGCAGAAAGATCGCCGGAGCCCAGCAGGTCGACGATGGAGCTGCTGTGAGCGTGCCACTGGACTCCAGCCTGGGCCACAGAGTAAGACTCCAACTCAAAAAAAAGAAAAATTATGTCAGACTTGGTAGCTCATGCCTGTAACCCCACTACTTATTTACAAATTCAGACCTCTATTAAAGCTTCCTACAACTTCATAATTTTGTTGAGACTTGTGTAAACAAAAAAAATTTACAAAAGTAAAAAATTCCTGTTATTTGTTATCCAACGCAAAATCAGCCAAGATTAACAATTTACATCAAAGAGCACTACAGTCCAGTTTTAAAAATTATCCTACATTGTATTACATACCAGATCAAATGTCACTTTTTATTTTTTGAATCAGAGTCTTACTCTTTCACACAGACAAGAACGCAGTACCACAATTACAGCTCATTACAGCCTTAGCCTCCTGAGCTTAGGAAGTCCTCCTGCATCAGCCGCCCAAGGACCTGGGACTACAGGCACATGTCACCACTCCTGGCTAATCTTTTGGTTTTTTGTAGAGATGAGGTCTGGCTATGTTGCCCCAGGCTGGTCTCAAACTCCTGAGCTCAAGCAACTCTCCCGTCTCATCCCCCCCAAAGTGCTGGGATTACAGGCATGACCTACTATGCCTGGCCTTCAAAAGTCTTAAACATTTTTCTTAATGGGGAAAGAAAGTTCATATTCATATGCATTTTTTCACATAAAAGACCTAAGATTAGAAACTTGGAAGTGTAATAGCCCTTTAGGCAGTACCTAAAAAACACAAAATTGTGCAAATCTTTCCTTAAATAAATAAGTAAAAAAACCAAAATATATAAACTCTCTTTACTTTTTCCCTTCATCTAAGATAACACCAATCTTGACATAAATCAGTCTAAATACTGACTTAAGGGTTATTGAGGTGTCATCCAAAATTACTTCCCTCACTAACCTGCCCCCATCGAATATGATTTTACTCCCAATATTCTTCTGAATTAAAGGAGTTGACAAAATACTACAATCCACAGATAAAAGTGAACTTCAAATAAATTTTAACCCTTTGCACTTAGATATCCTCTCTGAAGGGGATATCATAAATCTAGCAAACCACTCTGATGTCCCCTCTCAAGGGACATAAAGAGACTCCTGGTGATTATATAGGACAAACTTAAGCAAGTGCAAATTTTTCAAAAAGTATGTTTCCTTGACGTTTTCCATTCAAATTGCACAAGAAAACAAATAAAAAGGTGGACTATACTAAGATATGATTGATCAGTTAAGAACTAGTGTTTAGGAATCACAAATGTGTCCTGCCACATCTTTTTCGAACAAGGCTAGACAATAAACTATATATTATTAATGTGGGAGGAAGAAAACATAGAAAACACCAGGTGGAAAACATCAAACAAATTGATGTTGCACATATCATATATCAATGAACCTGCAATGCATGTCAGTGACTGTTTAACATGTTACCACACATTAGAAGCATATAAGATATAAAATTTTGACTTTTTGTCATAAATAAGTTCCGCGATGTCTAAAATTCCATTGCAAGTCAGATAGCATTACAATAAAACAACTGGTTCCAATGCTACACTATTTAATATGAAGCGATTCGTTTATCATTTTGTAAAAAGTACAGTGGAGTTATAGGTGGGTGATCCGTGAGATGTCTTCAAGTGTAAACAGTTAGAGATACAATGGAATATAAATTATCTTAGTATCAAACTAAATGGCAAAGCATTATGTTTATTGTGCAACACACTCCAGCTGGGCTGAAAGAATACAACATACAAAGGAGACCCAAAAAAACCCAGAATTATCTCTTGGAGGGCAGTATACTTGGAATTTGTTCCTCCAGATCAAACGGTCAACCAAACTATGCCTGGCCTTAAAAACTTCCATAGACTTATCTGGAAGTTTTGAGAAGGCTGCATCACGATTTGCAGAAGAAATATCCCAAGTTGTGGCAACTAAGTGACTGTCTCTTCCACCATGACAAAGTACCTATCCACACTGCTGAGTGTTCAGCAGTTTTAGACCAAAAACAGCATGATCCCTACCCCCACCCCACCCTCCCTATTCACCTGATCTTGCCCTGAGTGACTTCTTTTTTGTTTCCCCAGATGAAAAAAGTCCTCAGAGGGGAACGTTTTGCTAATGTGGAAGAGGTAAAACAAAAAACAGCAGAAGCACTAAAAGGCATCAAAATTGACGCGTTCAAAAACTGTTTTGAGCAGTAGAAAAAGCGTCTCAATATACTGCATCAAACAGAGAGTACTTTGAAGGTGACTGAAATTTAAACAGGTAATACACAATTTTTTATAAATAAATTCTGTTTTTTGGGAGATGCCTCTCATACATCAACAATACCAGACTAAGCACTCATCACAGTATTTCCAACTCATAAGAAAAGTAATAAAATTTAGAGAACATAAAATAGAATATCTCACCACACCTAAATTTCTTCACAAAAATAAAAACTACAGCCGGGCTCGGTAACTCAGCCTGCAATCCCAGCGCTAGGAGAGACTTCATCGCTTCAAAAAATCAAAAAATTAGCCGGGCGTGGTAGCATGCGCCTGTAGTTCCGGCTACTTGGAAGGCTGAGGCGCAAGGATTGCCAGAACCCAGCAAGTCGAGGCTGCGGCGGCCGGGAGCGTGCCACTACACTCTAGTCTGGGTGACAGAGGGAGAGTACACTACTCCAATCTGGGCAACAGAGTGAGACTCCAACTCAAAAATAAATAAATAAATAAAATAAAAATTTAAAAAATAAAAACTACAAATGAGGGACGCAACCAAAGTAAGCTGAATGGCCCATCTGTTAGCCAAGCAAGGAATAAGTCATTTATAATGATGAGTTAACTAAATCATATCTGACTGTAGCAGTCAAAGAAATATACCCAGAGAAAATAAATTGTTTAAGATTATTAGTCTTTTGGCAAAAATAGTCACTTAAAGTGCAACATTAGTACAGAAATCTATTTTATTTAGTTAAAAAACAATCATGCAACATCAAGGCAAATGATTTTAGTGATTTTCCTTGACTCTTGATGAGTCAACAATTTTTTGGTTTTTATTTTTTGGTTTTTTTTGAGAGAGAGTTTCAGTCTGCCGCCAAGGCTAAAGTACAGTGGCACACTGCAGCCTCAACCTGCTGGGCTCAGGAGATCCTTCCATCTCAGCCTTTCACGTAGCTAGAGTCACAGGCACATGCCACACCTGGCTAATAATTTTTTTATTTACTGTAGAGACGAGGTCTTGCCATGTTGCCAGGCTGGTCTCAAACCCATAGGCTCAGGCAAACCTCTTGCCTCCACTGCCTGAAGGGCTGGGATTACAGGCGTGAGTGACCACGTTCGGCTGAGTCAACAGTTTAACCTATACTTCTCAGCTATTTTTTATTCGAGGAATTAACGCAAGTTTGAAGTGACTAAATAATTAGCCTCTATAAAGAATCTGCATGGAACAACAATAGGCAAGAATATTTTCAAAGAAAACAGGAAAACATAAATGCAATACAACTGAAATACAGTCTACTAAAATACGTTACAATTCATGGTAGCAAAAATTGATGTGAGGCAGAGAAATGGCTAGATGGACAAATGTACACAGATTGTGAAAATGAAAGGTTAAGCCTATAGTTACTCACTGCATTATTCAACAAAAAGTATTCTGCAGAAAATATCTGTGTTGTTCAAACAGTAGTGTCAATTAACTTCACACTCATATATATATATATATATATATATACATATATATATATATATATATTTTTTTTTTTTTTTTGAGTTAGAGTCTCACTCAGTCGCCCAGACTGGAGTGCAGTGGCCGCCCCTGGCCACTGCAGC
>NW_006991182.1:55612-58214 GCF_000164805.1 Carlito syrichta | reverse complement strand
CAGGAACTATTTGCTGAGTTAAATTTATAAGAGTAAGAACTCAGAAGATAAAGGTGAGTATTTCCATCGGTTTCCAGGCTGGGACCCAACAGTGCAAGACTGGTTTCACTGTTAACTAGAAAGCAGGACCTTAAGTTGTCAGAGGAAACACAGGCCATAACACACAGTTCATCAACTCTGTAAGGGCTGTCTCATTCATTCATTTATGCATTCATTCAACAAACATTTA
Organism: Carlito syrichta; assembly: GCF_000164805.1. Lineage (NCBI taxonomy): Eukaryota > Metazoa > Chordata > Mammalia > Primates > Tarsiidae > Carlito > Carlito syrichta. The sequence goes on along the minus strand of NW_006991182.1, from coordinate 57,985 downwards.
TTGATGACTGAGTGCTAAACCCACAGCTTTTTTTTCTTTTCCTACAAAGAGATGACAAGAGAGTGGCACCGTCATCTTCTATTATTAAACACTGAATAGCTTTGGAAAGTAGTTCTTCTAACAGACTTGGTAATGCATCAATAATTCAAAATAAAGTCAAAAGGCAAAAATGATTATAAGCAGAATTATATTGCAAAAAATTCATTTCAATAAAGGTTAACATTGTTTAAATCACAAGTAACGTCGGATGCATACGCTTCCTGTGCTGTCAAGACTTAAAACAGTATTAGGGATGTCTATTCCCATGAAAATTTGCAGGGAATATACTTTCCAAGTTCAAAGTCCAGTTCCAGCAGCATTTTTCAAACCTCAATACAAATAAAGAGAATTTCCCTGTCTCAACAACTATTTACCTGGGTAATTGGGAGCTTCTACCTAGCCTTAAAATGGAAATTATTAATCTTCAATTAATGTTTTTACTTTAAAAATCAGAAGAATCTAACAGAATGTTTAAAATCCTTCAGGGTTTGGCATAGCGGCTAATGCCAATAATCTTAGCAAGTTGGGAGGCTGAGGCAGCTGGACTGTTTGAACCCAGAAGTTCAACACCAGCATAGGCAACACAGCAAGACCAAACCCCTACAAAAAAAAAAAAAAAAAAATCAAAAAATTAGCCGGGTGTGGTGTTACACACCTATAGTCCCAGCTACTAGAGAGGTTGAGGCAGAAAAATCGCCTGAGTCCAGGAGATTGAGGCTGCACGCAGTGAACTGGGATCGGGTCACTGTGCTCCAGCCTGGGTGACAGAGACATAGACTTAAAAGAATTCTATTCTTCTCATTTGTAGATATGTATTATCAAAATTCAAATGTACTTAATTATTCCATTTAAAATTTTATTTAAAAATATGTGCAGCAGCTGGGCTTGGTGGCTCAGCCTGTAATCCCAGCGCTTTGGGAGGCTGAGGTGAATAGACTGCCTGAGCCCGTGGGGTTCGAGACCCACCTGGGCATCTCTACAATAAATCAAAAATTAGCCAGGCATGGTAGCGCGTGCCTGTAGTTCCAACTACTTGGAAGGCTGAGGCGGAAGGATCGCCGGAGCCCAGCAGTTCCGGGCTGCGGTGGCCGGGAGCGGCCACTGCACTTCAGTTTGGGCAACAGAGTGATACTCCAACTCAAAAAAAAAAAAAAAAGGACTAAAATTAAACAAAGAACTGAATAGTAGAAAGAGACTAGACTTGAGGAAGAATATTCCATGTAAAGAAAAGGTAGGTACAAAGGTACTAAAGTGAAGACATACAACTCATTCAAAGAAGAGTAAGCCAGTGTGGCCAAAGTAGAGTGAGAGGAAAGGAGGTATGAGAAAAGGTTGCAGAGGTAGGCAAGTCAGATCATGTAACATGCTGTAGATCACAGTAAGGTGTTTAGATTTTACAAGTCAAATTTTAAGTATCTCATCTCCATACCTTTATTTTTCACTCTTATTTCTCCCTTTAGCCCTAATCACCTTACTTCAGAATCATATCACTGTAATAACCTCCTAAGTATTCTCCCTAATTTTAGCCTCTTCTTGCTCCAACCTATTCTCATCACCACAGCAAAAATCAAAGCACTGTTTTGCATTATCACTCTTCTGCTCAAAAACCTTCAAATGGCAACAAGATTAAAAAAAAAAAACACCAGCTCTGCCAGGTGCGGTGGCTCACGCCTATAATTCCAGCACTTTGGGAGGCCAAAGGGAGAGGATTGCCTGAGCCCACGGGTTCGAGATCAGTCTGGGCAACTTGGCGAAACCTTATCTCTAAAAAAAAACAACAAAACAAAAAACAAAAAAAAAACGCTAGCTCCTGCAGTAGCAGGGCCATAACTTTGCTTCTCTTTAACGCCATAGGCTATCGTACCCTAAACAAATGCTCCCTGATATACAGTCTATGCATTTCCCCCCTCTTGGACTCAGCTCACAATATTCATCCCTCTACCTCACCAAACAACCTTCATGCCCACCAAATCTTCTCTAAATCACCATTTCTTCTGCAAATAAAGCTCTACTTTAGTAAGGGGGAGGGATGGAGAAGGCTGGTTATCCTCATTGAGGAAACAGTATGAGCAAAGCTAGAATTTGTATATGATATGCACATTCATACATATTCACAAATATTTAGCCTCCCATGACTGAGCACAGAGATAAAGTCATTCTGCAGGAGGCTTAAGAGCCATGTGACCTTATGCAAATTATTTAACCACTCTGGGCTTTAGTTTCTTCATTTAAAAATGTTGTAATAAGAGTACCCATAAGCCGGGCTCAGTGGCTCAAGCCTGTAATCCCATGCCTTTGGGAGGCTGAGGTGAGTGGATTGCCTGAGCCCGCGGG
>NW_006991182.1:41129-55208 GCF_000164805.1 Carlito syrichta | reverse complement strand
CTGCACTCCAGTCTGGGCGACAGAGTGAAACTCCAACTCAAAAAAAAAAAAGAGTGCCCATAGAAGACCAGGCTTGGAGGCTCAGCATGTAATCCCAGCACTTTGGGAGGCCAAGGCTAGCGGATTGCCTGAGCCTGTGGGTTCGAGACCCACCCGGGCAACTTGGCAAGACCGTGTCTCTACAACAAATCAAAAATTAGCCAGGCATGCCAGTGCATGCCTGTAGTTCCGGCTACTTGGAAGACTGAGGCGGAAGGATCACTGGAGCCCACTGGTCAAAGCTGGGGTGGCCATAGTGTGCTTCTGCACTCCAGCCTGGGCGACAGAGTGAGACTCCAACTCAATAAAAAAAAAAAAGAGAGAGAGACTCCAACTTAAAAAAAAATCTGAATGGAGTCCATGCATGGTAGCTCATGCCTATAATCCCAGCACTTTGGGAGTTCAAGAGCAGCATAGCCTAGGCAACATAGTAAGAGCCCATCTAATGTAACAGCATCTCTCTGGCTGCCATATTAAGAATATACTGAAAGAGGACACAGTCAGAAACAAAAGGCCACTCAGGAGATTAAATTCGATAATGATACTTAACACAATGTGTTTAACACAGTATCTGGTATATAACAAACTTCTCTTAAAAGATGGCTACCACCAGGCATGGTAGCGCACATCTGTTATTTCCCACTACTTGGAAGGTGAGGCAGAAGGATCGCTGGAGCCCAGCAGGTCGATGCTGGGGTGGCCATGAGCATGCCACTGCACTCCAGTCTGGGCGAAGTACTGAGACTTCAATTCAAAAAAAAAAAAAAAAAAAAGAGATGGCTACCGGCAGCCAGGCCTGGTGGCTCAGCCAGTAATCCCAGCACTTTGGGAGGCTGAGGCAAGAGGATTGCCTGAGTCCAGGGGTTCGAGACCAGTCTGGGAAACTTGATTAAACCTCATCTCTACAATAAATCACAAAAACTAGCCGAGTGCGGTGGCATGCATCTATAATTCCAGCTACTTGGAAGGCTGAGGCGGAAGGATCGCCAGAGCCCAGCAGTTCAAGGCTGCGGTGGCCGTGAGCGTGCCACTGCACTTCAGCCTGGGCGAGAGTGAGACTTCAACTCAAAAAAAAAAAGATGGCTACAGATTTTTGGTGACTAGCTTGCATATTCAGCCCTCTTCAGTATCACAGAAACTCGCAAAAAAAGCAAGCTCATATGGCAATGACTCAATTATTTCTTTTCTTTCTTTTTTTTTTTTGAGTTGGCATTTCACTCTGTCACCCAGGCTGGAATGCAGTGGCACGCTCCCAGCCACCGCAGCATCCACCTGCTGGGCTCCAGCGATCCTTCCACCTCAGCCTTCCGAGTAGCTGGAACTACAGGCGTGCGCTACCACACCTGGCTCATTTTGATTTATTGTAGAGATGAGGTCTTGTCAAGTTGCCCAGGCAGGTCTCGAACCCACGGACTCAGGCAATCCACTCACCTCAGTCTCCCAAAGCGCAGGATTACAGGCTGAGCCACCGAGCCCGGGTGACTCAATTATTTCTAATTCTTTTTTCTGGGTTCTGTTATGGGTACCAAAACAGAAAAGTAAGTCATAGAGCCATGGTGACTGAAGTTTTGTTCTTGTTTTTGTTTTTGAGTTGTAATCTCACTCTGTCGCCCAGGCTGGAGTGCGGTGGCACACTCACAACCACCGCAGCCTTGACCTGTTGGGCTCAGGTGATCCTTCTGCTTCAGTCTTCTAAGTAGCTGGAACTACAGGCATGTGCCACCAAGCCCAGTTAATTTTTTTATTTATTGTAGAGATGAGGTCTCACCAAGTTGCCCAGGCTGGTCTTGAACCCATGAACTCAGACAATCCTGTTACCTCAGCCTCCCAAAATGCTGGGATTACAGGCGTGAGCCACTGCACCCAGCATGACTGAAGTTTTAAACAATATTCTAAATTTGGTCAGTAAATACTGCAAACAAGAAAAATATAAAATTGAATGTCATGTCTCTTTCTTGGACATATTTAAAACAAGTAGGCCATTTCCAGGCCATTACCTTACTAGTCTCTGGTGTGGCCGTGTGCTCTTTGAGCTCTGGCCAGGCCATGTTTCCTGGCTTTGGCCTCCTCCCCTACCTTGGAGAGGTGAATCTCCTCTTTCTCTCTAATTTACTTTCTGAATAAACTATATTTTCTAATCTAAAAAAATAATAAAACAAGTAACATAAAATATTTTTATTTTTTAAAAAGGTTAAGACGAGCTGGGCTCGGTGGCTCAGGCCGTAATCCCATGCCTTTGGGAGGCTGAGGTGAGTGGATTGTCTGAGCCCGCGGGTTCGCAACCCACCTGGGCAACTTGGCAAGACCTCATCTCTACAATAAATCAAAAACTAGCTGGGCGTGATAGCGCGCGCCTGTAGTTCCAGCTACTTGGAAGGCTGAGGCGGAAGGATCACTGGAGCCCAGCAGGTGAGGCTGCGGTGGCCGGGAGCGGGCACTGCACTCCAGTCTGGGCGACAGAGTGAGACCCCAACTCAAAAAAAAAAATGAAGACGAAAGATAATGCTGAATGGTAGTAAAAAGCAAAATCCTAAGTTACAACTTAGAACTTCTTATTTTGTCACTAACATACCATACTTCTTTGGGAGAAAGGCTTATATCCCCAGGACTTGTTCCTTATCATGCAAAAAGTGAGTCACAGAACCTGCCTTAGGCTCTTGAAGAGTATCTACCAGGTAAAAAAATGCATTACATAATCCACCTTTCTTCATAAATGTCCCACAACTCCCTTAACAAAAGGCAAAGTTTGTTATACGCCCTCCAACTTCCTTACTGACAGCTATTTGTCCCTCATCTCAAGAAAGAAAAAGTCATTTTCAACTGGTTTACATCGTTCTAAACAGAGCCACATTACAACTTTTGTGGACCCTAGATACTTTTTTTTTTTTTTTTTTTTGAGACAGGGTCACTCTAACTCTGTCACCAGGCTGGAGTACAGTGGCTAGATCATACCTCACTGTAACCTTAAAACTACTAGGCTCAGCCGGGCTCGGTGGCTCAGCCTGTAATCCCGCGCCTTGGGAGGCTAGGTGAGTGGATTGCCGGAGCCCGCGAGTTCAAGACCCGCCTGGGCAACTTGGTGAGACCTCATCTCTACAATAAATCAAAAAAAGTTAGCCGGGCATGGTAGCGTGTGCCTGTATTTCCGGCTACTTGGAAGGCTGAGGCGGAAGGATCGCCAGAGCCCAGCAGGCAAGGCTGCGGTGGCCGGGAGCGGCCACTGCACTCCAGTCTGGGCGACAGAGTGAGACTCCAACTCAAAAAAAAAAAAGAAAAGAAAAGAAAAAAAAAAACTACTGGGCTTAAGCAATCCTCCTGATTTAGTCTCCCAAGTAGTTAGAACTACAAATGCACGTCAAAAAAAAAAAAGTTAATTTTTTTTTTTTGGTGGTGCTGGGGTCTCATATGTTTATCAGTCTCAGTTCAAACACCTGGCATCAGCAATCCTTCTGCATTGATGATAAGCACGAGCCACCAAGTCAGCACTTTTGCTTTATTGAACTACTTCATCCATTAAAAAAAAATTAAGATTAAAAATTTTATTTTAGCTGGGCGTGGTGGCTCATCCCTGTAATCCTAGCACTTTGGGAGGCTGAGGTGAGAGGACCGTCTGAGCCCGCGGGTTGAAGACCAGCCTGGGCAACATACAGAGACCTCATCTCTACAATAAATCAAAAAATTAGCCGGGTGTGGTAGCACACGCACACCTGTGGTTCTAGTTACTTAGAAGGCTGAGGTAGAAGAATCGCCTGAGCCCAACAGGTCGAGGCTGCAGTGATTGTGAGCATGTCACTGCACTCTAGCCTGGGCAACAGAGTGAGACTCCAACTCATAACTAATAAATAAATAAAATTAATTAATTAACTAATTAAAACTTAAATTATATTTCATGGCTGTGTGGCTATAAAAACAAATTAATATTATATACTAAAACCTTTTCTTCTGGCCAGTCACAGTGGCTCATGCCTGTAATCACAGAACTTTGGGAGGCTTAGGTGGGAGGATTGCTTAAGCCCAGGAGTTCAAGATCAGTCTGGGCAACATAGAGAGACCTCATCTCTACAAAAACAGTCAAAAAATTAACCAGACATGGTGACACAAGTCTGTATTCCCAGTTGCTAGGGAGGCTAGGGTGGAAGGACAACTTGTACCCAGGAGGTCAAGGCTGTGGTAAGCCGTGATCATGCCACTGCACCCCAGCCTAAACGACAGAGTAAGATCCTGACTTAAAAATTTTTCAGCCAGGCATAGTGGCTCATCCCTATAATCCCAGCACTTTGGGAGGCTAAGGCAAGAGGACTTCCTGAGTCCAGGGGTTCGAGACCAGCCTAGGCAACTAGGTGAGACCTTGTTTCTACAATAAATCAAAAAATTAGCTGGGCATGGTAGCCCGCACCTGTGGTTCCAGCTACTTGGAAGGCTGAGGCAGAAGGATTGATTACCTGAACCCAGAAGGTCAAAGCTGTGGTGGTCAGGAGCGTGCCACTGCACTCTAGCCTGGGGAACAGAGAGACTCCAACTCAAAAAAAAAACTACAAAACACAAGACGGCCACTTCTGTTATATCAGCAGGTAAACATTTACTGAGAAAGGAGTTAGAAATTGCTATAATGTGCTAGCAAAACTAAAGTTTTAAACACCTACTATGGGCCAGGCATAGTGGTTCACGCCTATATTCCCAGTGTTCTGAGAGGCCAAAGCAGGAGAATCCCCTGAGGCAGGAGTTCAAGACCAGCCTGGGCAACTATAGCAAAATCTCATCTCTACAACATGTAAAATAAATAAAAACCTACTGCAATATCATATAACAAAAAATATATATATTGGCCTCTACTTCCAGTTCCTGTGACAGAGCTCCTAAGACTTTTGTAATTTCCTAGATGATAAGAGCGTGTGACACAGAACCCTTAGAGTCCTTAAAATTTTCTGGGTGATAGGAGCATGTTTTGTTCTAATGAAGCAACTTCGAGTGGGCTGCTAGATGGCTTCAGGATGGGGCTTGTTGCCAGGGGAAACCAACCACATGATCAAAGGGTTGGAACTTTCAGTTTTGTCCCACCCTACCCCACATTCAATCTCCTGAGAGTGAAGAGGGGGCTGAAGGTTAAGCTAATCACTAATGTCCAATGATTTAAGTAATCATGTCTACATAATAAAGCCTCCATAAAACCAAAAAGGACAGGGCTTGGAAACGTTCCAGACTGCTGAACACAAGGAGGTACCAGAAAGGGCACAGAAGCTCCATGCCTCTTCCCACAGACCTTGCCCTATGCATCTCTTCCATCTGGCTGTTCATCTGTATCCTGTACAATATCCTTTATAATAAATGAATAAATGTAAATAAAGTGTTCACTCCAGTGAATTAATTAAATCCAAGAAGCAATTGTGGGAACTCCCAATTTATAGCAAGTTGGTCACAAGTACAGGTCACAACCTGAGACACATGATTGGCATTTGAGTGGAGGCAGTTTTGAGGGATGACAAAGTCCTCAACCTATAGGATCGGACACTATTTCCAGGTAGACAGTGTTAGAATTAAATTATGGAATACCACTGGTGTCTAGTGGAGAAATGCCTAATGTTTGGGGAAAAATTCAACACGTATCTGGCGTCAAAAGTGTTGTTCTGCGTAAAGTGTGAGAGTGTGTACGTGTCCTACACGTACACAGTAAGTCCAGTATGAGCCAACAGTGGGACACACTACAAGAAATCCTAAAAGGAACATGTGATATCCAGATTCTGAGAGGAAATAATTCCTCTACATGCTGCGCTGGATTGTCTAAATCTAGAAGAGCGTATCCTGTTTTGGATACCATACTTTTTTTTTTAGTCGGAGTCTCACTCTGTTGCCCAGGCTGGAGTGCAGTAGCATGCTCACGGCCACTGCAGCCTTAACCTGCTGGGCTCACGCAATCCTTCCACCTCAGCCTTCCAAGTAGCTGGAACTACAGGTGCACACCACCACACCTGGCTAATTTTTTTGATTTATTGTAGAGACAAGGTCTCGCCAAGGTGTCCAGGCTAATCTCAAACCTGTGGGCTCGGGCAATCCTCTCACCTCTGCCTCCCAAAGTGCTGGGATTACAGGCGTGAGCCACCAGCTGGGTACCATACTTAAAGAGAACCAGAGGAGGACAATAAGGAAGGTGAGAATATGCAGAAATAGGCCAGGTTCGGTGGCTCAGCCTGTAATCCCAGCACTTTGGGAGGCAGAGGTGAGAGGATTGCCCGAGCCCACAGGTTTGAGATTAGCCTGGACACCTTGGCGAGACCTTGTCTCTACAATAAATCAAAAAAATTAGCCAGGTGTGGTGGTGTGCACCTGTAGTTCCAGCTACTTGGAAGGCTGAGGCGGAAGGATTTTCTGAGCCCAGCAGGTCGAGGCTGCGGTGGCCAGGGGCGGCCACTGCACTCCAGTCTAGGTGACAGAGTGAGACTCCAACTCAAAAAAAAAAAAAAAAAGAATATGGAGAAACTGTGCTGCATCAAAGAAAGACTGAAATAATTGTGCATTTTTTAAAAATGTAATGTAGTGTATTACAATAGCATTAGCACTGAAGCCATCAAAAAGAAATGTTTCCAAGCCAGTGCTGTGGCTCATATCTGCAACTCCAGTACTTTGGGAGACCAAGGCAAGAGGACTGCCTGAGCCCAGGGGTTCAAGACCAACCCTGTCTCTACAGTAAACCTAAAAATTAACCAGACATGGTGGTGCATGCCTATAGTCCCTTACTTGGAAGGCTGAGGTGGAAGGATCGCCTGAGCTCAACAGGTCAAGGCTGCAGTAGCCAGCCATGAGCATGCCACTGCATTCCAGCCTGGGCAACAGAGTGAGACTCCAACTCAAAAAAATAAAAATAAAAATAAGAGAGAGAGAAAAAGAAAGAAAGAAAGAACTGTTTCCACATTCAACTCATTAAACAATCAACAAATATTTATTGAAAACTATCAACCAGGCTCGGTGGCTCAGACTGTAATCCCAGCATTTTGGGAGGCCAAGGTGAGTGGATTGCTTGAGCCCGCAGGTTTGAGACCAGCCCCAGAAACTTGGCGAAACCTCGTCTCTACAATAAATCAAAAAATTAGCCAGGCATGGTAGCACACGCCTGTAGTTCTGGCTACTTGGAAGGCTGAGGCGGAAGGATCGCCGGAGCCAGCGTCCAGCAGGTCGATGCCAGGGTAGCCATGAGTGTGCCAAAGCAAGCCTCCTGCCTTAGCATCCTGAGTAGCTAGGACTAAAGGTATGTGCCACCAAGCCAGCTAATTTTTTTTTGGTAGAAACGAAGTCTTACTATGTTGCCCAAGGCTGATCTTAAACTCCTGGCCTCAAGCAATTCTCTTGCCTCGACCTACCAAAGTTCTGGGATTGTAGGCATAAACCACCATTCCTGGTCTATTTTTATATGCATTTTTTTAATATAATTTAAAATAGGATCTATTCAATTTGGGTTCTACGCTTTACTCCACTTCAGTCTCGAATTCCTAGGTTCAGGCTCCTGAGTAGCTAAGACAGGCATGCACCACCACACCCAATTATGTTGTCTAGGCTGGTCTTGAACTCCTGCGCTCAATCAATCATCCTGTCTCAGCCTCCCAAAGTGCTGGGCTTACAGGCATAAGCCACAAAGCCTGGTTGTATTTTATTTTTAATGTCACAATTTACTTAATATTTCTCTATTCTTCAACACATGTTATGTCCAGCCTTCACTATAGAGAACCAGGATGAGAATGATTTCCCTCTCCAGAGGAACTTGGGCAGGTTAGGCAGTGAGCTATTAGGTTTGTAAGAGAACTTTAAAACTGACAGTAGGAGCCAGAACACTAGGACTAATATGCTTAGATAAGAAGGAAACAAGCCATATCCAACCACCAGGTAAAATTTCAGGTAGGAAAATGATTCTTATTGAGATGACAGAATAAAGAAACCTAGGCTTTCTTCAGAAACCCCGGGTGACTACTGGCAAGGAAGGAATCCTCTGGCATGTTACGTTCTGTGATAGTGCACAGATGTCTACCAAGCCCAGAGGAACTTTTCTCGAATTCCTTGAAAGCATATGCTCTAAGAAGCTGAAAGCATTAGGCTACCCTCTAAGGAAGTTAGCAGGAATTTTAGTGGTTTGGGAGAAGCTAGCAGGCAAATAAGGGCAACTATAGGATCAACACTGATAATCCCAAGGGCACTACCAAGGTCAGCTCTTGAGACATGACCCCACAGTACATCAGCTGCAAATTAAGGCTGCCAGGCAGCAGAGAGAAGGCAACACAGGTGGCAACCACAGAACTAACAAAGTGACAGTCAAAAGAACAGTCATGAGCCACTGAACAGTCCTCTGGAAGAGAAGGACCTTATGTCAATCAGTCTCAAAATCAATGACAATTTTCATTATCATTGCATGGAAAATTTAAGATGTTGGGGTGGACCATGAAGACTGACTATCTATCTGTCTGTCGACTAAGTTAGAGTCTCACTTCCCTGCTCAGGCTGGAGTGCAGTAGCACACTCACAGCCACCCCAGGTTGACCTGCTGGGCTCCAGCGATCCTTCCGCCTCAGCCTTCCAAGTAGCCAGAACTACAGGCATGCACTACCATGCCTGGCTAATTTTTTATATATTGTAGAGACAAGGTCTCACCAAGTTGCCAGAGTAGTCTCGAATCCACAGGCTCAGGCAATCCACTGACCTCGGCCTCCCAAAGTGCTGGGATTACAGGCTGAGCCACTGAGCCCGGTCCATGAAGACAATTTAAAGGGTCATGGTCAGGCGCAGTGGCTCAGTCTATAATCCCAGCACTTTGGGAGGCAGAAGCGAGAGAACTGTCTGAGCCGCGGGGTTTGAGACCATCTCTACAATAAATAAATAAAATAAGCCAGGTGTGTTAGTGCACGCCTGTAGTTCCAGCTACTTGGAAGGCAGAGGCAGAAGGATCACCTAAACCTAGCAGGTCGAGGCTGTGGTGGCCGTGAGCATGCCACTGCACTCCAGCCTGATCAACAGAGTGAGACTCCAACTCAAAAACAAATAAAAGATAAATAAAGGGTCATTTGAAAGTTGTGAAAGAAGGGCAACACCCTCGGGTCCCCTCCCACTATGAGAGATTTTCTGTCCTCTCAATAAATCCTGTTTTCTCAAAAAAAAAAAAAAAAAAAAAGAAAGTTGTGAGAGAAGAAAAAATAGAGTATTCCATGTGTTCCAAAGAGTCCAAGAATAGAAGTTTCTGAATGAACGATTTTATCTCAGTACAAGGAAGAACTCTCTGACCTCTAAAACTACTCAACAATAAAACAAGTTTCCTCACAAAGTAGTGAACTCACTGTCACCAAATGCATTAAGCAAAAAGTGACTAATTATCTTTTTTTGGCTTTTGTAAAAAAGAATCAGGCCGGGCTCGGTGGCTCAGCCTGTAATCCCAGCACTTTGGGAGGCCGAGGTAAGTGGATTCCCTGAGCCTACAGGTTCGAGACCTGCGTGGGCAACTTGACGAGACCTCATCTCTACAACAAATAAAAAATTAGTCGGGCGTAGTAGCACACGCCTATAGTTCCAGCTACTTGGAAGGCTGAGGCGGAAGGATCGCTGGAACCCAGCAGGTCGAGGCTGTGGTGGCCGGGAGCCTCGGGCCATTGCACTCTGGTCTGGGTGACAGAGTGAGACTCCAACTCAAAAAAAAAAAAAAAAAAGAATCAGAATTTGATTCAGTTTTGTTATTTACCAAACATCTTTTCTTATTTTTGTTTTTAACAAAGCTATACACGCACAGAGATTAAAAAGGTGAATAAGTACACAAAGGCTTATTACAAAAAACAATGCTCTTCTACCCCAACAATTTCCCAATTGTCAGGGGCAAAAATTTTCAATTTTTGTGGCTAATTCTTTCAGTATATGCTCCATATCACTATATGCTTTTCCCTTTTTTTCTTTTATCTAGTTTTAGGCATCATCTATAAAATTCCCACTAAAGAAGAGAATTTAGCTTGCTCTTTCCACATCTCCATACACACCTCTCATCTCCAGTTCTAACAGAATTACCTAACTCTACTTAGACACTCAAGGTACATATAACTGCTATATAGAGACAAACATGTGGCTTACTTTTTAGAAAAGGTAGGCAAAGCTACAAAAAACAGATCCCAAAATATCAGTTCTAGTAAAACTATGCAGGTCATTAAGCCAGTTCTTTTCCAGAGTCATTCCAGGACTCAGGCTGACAGCAGTTCTTCATCTTGAGCACAAGGCTAACCCAGATGTTACATCCTAAATAGCCAGGAGAGGTAGACAAAAGAGAAGCACATGAAGGAAGTCTTTCTAGGACAGGTCCACTTCCACTCACATTCCACTAGAAGAAACTTCAATCCTATGGTCATACTGAACTGCAAAGGAGACTGGAGAATTCTGACTAGCTTTATGCCCAAAGGAGAGAACAGATTTGCACAGATGGATAGTGGTCTTTGCCACATATACCATGACTACTTTTTCTCAAAAAAAGTTAACAGAAAAAAAAACTGTAATGACCCTACAGTAAATCAAAAAATTAGCTGGGTGTGTTGGCACGTGCCTGTGATTCCAGCTACTTGGAAGGCTGAGGTGGAAGAATAGCCTAAGCGCAACAGGTGGAGGCTGTGATAGCCATGAGCATGCCACTGCACTCCAGCCTAGGCGACAGTGAGACTCTGACACATACACACAAAAAAAGACCTCTAATGTAAACTATGGACTTTGGATGATTATGATATGTCAATTTTGGTTCACCAGTTATAACAAATACACAACTCTGGTGGGGGATGTTAATAATTGGGGAGGCTGTGCATGTATGGGGGCAAAGGGTATATGGGAACTCTCTGTATCTTCCTCTAAATTTTGCTATGAGCCCTAAAATGCTCTAAAAAAAATAATGAAGTCTTTAAAAATAAAAAAGGAGGCCAGGCGCGGGGGCTCACGCCTATAATCCCAGCACTTTGGGAGGCCGAGGCAAAAGGGTTGCCTGAGCCCACAGATTCGAGACCAGTGTCGGTAGCTTGGCGAGACCTCATCTCTACAATAAATAAAAAATTTAGCCAGGCAAGGTGGCACGTGCCTATAGTTCCAGCTACTTGGAAGGCTGAGGCGGAAGGATCACCAAATAGTTCGAGGCTGCAGTCGCTATGAGCATGCCACTGCACTCTAGCCTGGGCGACAGAGTGAGACTCCAACTCTATAAATAAATAAGTAAATAAATAAATAAGGAAATTCTAACACATGCTACAATATGAATGAAACTTGAAGACATTATGCTAGGTGAAATAAGCCAGACATAAAACAACAAAATTTGCCGGGCTCAGTGGCTCAGCCTGTAATCCTGCGCCTTTGGGAGGCTGAGGTGAGTGGATTGCCTGAGCCTGTGGGTTTGAGACCCGCCTGGGCAGGCGAGACCTCATCTCTACAATAAATCAAAAAAATTAGCCGAGCGTGGTAGGGCGCGCCTGTAATTCCAGCTACTTGGAAGGCTGAGGCGGAAGGATCGCCGGAGCCCAGCAGGTCGAGGCTGCGGTGGCCGGGGAGCGGCCACTGCACTCCAATTTGGGTGACAGAGTGAGACTCCAACCCAAAAAAAAAAAAAAAAATTTTTTTATATGATCCCACTTATATGAGGTACCTAGAATAGTCAAATTTATAGAGACAGAAAGTATATCTAAATCCATAGAAACATTATTCACAATACCCAAAAGGCTGAAGCAACTTAATGTAGTGTGTATAATACACACAAAATGGAATATTATTCAGACTTTAAAAGGAAGAAAGGCCAAATGATGAAGACAGCAGAAAGATCACTGCTTGCCAGAAGAGAGGTTGAACAGGCAGAGCAAAAACTGAAGGGAAGTAGAAATAGGGAGTTAGCATTAAACAGGTAGAGAGTTTCAGTTTGGAAAATAAAAAACTCAGAAAAGAAAAAAAAAAATAGCCGGGCTCGGTGGCTCAGCCTGTAATCCCCCGCCTTTGGGAGGCTGAGGTGAGTGGATTGCCTGAGCCTGCGGGTTCGAGACCCGCCTGGGCAGCGAGACCTCATCTCTACTATAAATCAAAAAATCAGCCGGGCGTGGTAGCACATGCCTGTAATTCTGGCTACTCGGAAGGCTGAGGCGGAAGGATCGCCGGAGCCCAGCAGGCGAGGCTACGGTGGCCGGAAGCGGCCACTGCACTCCAGTCCGGGCGACCGAGCGAGACTCCAACTCAAAAAAAAAAAAAAAAAAAAGAAAAAAAAAATAATTAAATTAAAATAAAAAACCTCAGAAGTCAGGCTCGGTGGCTCAGCCTGTAATCCCACACTTTGGAAAGCTGAGGTGAGTGGATTGCCTGAGCCCATGGGTTCGAGACCCACCTGGGCAACTTGGCGAGACCTCATCTCTACAATAAATCAAAAAATTAGCCGGGCGTGGTACCACGCGCCTGTCGTTCCAGCCACTTGGAAGGCTGAGGCAGAAGGATCGCCAGAGCCCAAAAGGTCAAGGCTGCAGTGGCTGGGAGTGGCCACTGCACTCTAGTCGCAGTGACAGAGTGAGACTCTAACTCAAAAAAAAAAAGAAAATAAAAGAAAGAAATTCAGGACAGGCTCGGTGGCTCAGTCTGTAATCCCAGCACTTTGGGAGGCCGAGGTGAGTGGATTGCCTGAGCCCATGGGTTCAAGACCTGCCTGGGCAACTTGATGAGACCTCATCTCTACAATAAATCAAAACTTAGCCGGGCATGGTAGCACGCGCCTATAGTTCCAGCTACTCGGAAGGATCACCGGAGCCCCGCAGGTCGAGGCTGCAGTGGCCAGGAGTGGCCACTGCACTCTAGTCTGGATGACAGAGTGAGACTCCAACTCATAAAAAAAAAAGTCAAATATCAGGGTAACCCCTTCGGGTGCCCTCTCACTGTAGGAGCTTTTCTGTCCTCTCAATAAATCCTGCTTTCTTACTTTAAAAAAGTCAAATATCAGACCAGCCTGGGCAACTTGGCAAGACCTTGCCTCTACAATAAATAAAAATAAAAAAATTAGCCGGACATGGTAGCGAGTGCCTGTAGATTCAGCTACTTGGAAGGCTGAGGCAGAAGGATCACCTGAGCCCCAGTAGGACAAGGTTACAGTGGCTGTGTGCGAGCCACTGCCCTCTAGCCTGGGTAACAGAGTAAGACCCCAACTCAAAAAAAAATTTTTGAATATGAAAAGAAGTACTTTTAAACTCATATTTGTTCTCCAAGTTCTATACCCTTCTCCCCCTCTACCATTCTGTCTCCTTACATGGATGGAGGAAGCATGCCAAGGAACAATCTACATACAGCAAAATCATGCAAGTATGCCTCTGTCACACTTATAAAGAATAAATGACATTTCACCTTTTCAAATTATGTATTTTCTTTTTTTTTTTAATTGGAGTTTCACTCTGTCACCCAGGCTGGAGTGCAGTAGCACGCTCCCGACCACTGCAGCCTCGACCTGCGACTCAGGTGATCATTTTGCTTCAGCCTTCCAAGTAGCTGGGAACTACAGGTATGCACAACCACACCCCACTAATTTTTCTTGATTTATTGTAGAGATGAGGTCTCGCCAAGCTGACAAGGCTGGTCTTGAATCCCTGGGCTCAGGTTATCCTCTCACCCCAGCCTCTCAAAGTGTTAGGATTATAGGCGTGAGCCACTGAGCCTAGCCATGTATTTTCTTTATAGATGTGAAAGATTAAAAGGTTTGGATGCAACATAGTGATAGAGGATTCTTCCTATATATGGCTTTTCTCACATCAAATAAACTAAGAGCCAAATCAACATCTTACTGAAACTAGAAATGTTAAAAGATGAGAGAAAAATGCAGAACCCAGCCGGGCTTGGTGGCTCAGCCTGTAATCCCAGCACTCTGGGAGGCTGTGGTGAGAGGACTGCCTGCACCCGCGGGTTCGACCCGCCTGGGCAACTTGGCGAGACCTCATCTCTACAGTAAATCAAACATTAGCTGGGCATGGTAGCGCGCACCTGTAATTCCAGCTACCTGGAAGGCTGAGGCGGAAGGATCGCTGGAGCCCAGCAGGT
>NW_006991182.1:31521-41109 GCF_000164805.1 Carlito syrichta | reverse complement strand
CACTGCACTCCAGTCTGGGTGACAGAGTGAGACTCCAACTCAAAAAAAAAGAAATGCAAAACTTACGAGTCAAGTTAAAATATTGAAAACTGCCGGGCTCGGTGGCTCAGCCTGTAATCCTGCGCTTTGGGAGGCTGAGATGAGTGGATTGCCTGAGCCCGCGGGTTCGAGACCCGCCTGGGCAACTTGGCGAGACCTCATCTCTACAATAGATCAAAAAAATATTAGCCGGGTGTAGTAGCGCGTGCCTGCAGTTCCAGCTACTCGGAAGACTGAGGCGTAAGGATCGCTGGAGCCCAGCAGGTTGAGGCTGCGGTGGCCGGGAGCGGCCACTGCACTCCAGTCTGGGTGACAGAGTAAGACTCCAACTCAAAAAAAAAAAAATTGAAAACTGATACAAAATAAGACTGTATATAACTCTGAGAATATAACTATGGGATTAAAAAATGCAAAGTCCTTGATTTATACCACAGTACTTTGCACTTACAATACTGCTTGTTAAGATTAAACTCCTTTTTAATCTTCTTCCTCAACTAAATTGTCAGGGCCTCATGTACAGGGAACCATGGCTTTTATTTCTTTTGTGTGTCCTCTACTGTACATCATACAGTACCATATATGGTAGGTGCTCAACATATAATGAAGATTGAATGACAAAATAATCAACCCTACTTTGGGCTCACAGACTGAAACTCTCATAGCTACAATTCACACCATTCAGCCTCTCTCTATGCAACAATTTAAAGAACATTCCTAGGGTGAATACTGCTGATTTTACCGGATTTATTACATTAGGTTCCTTCTCCAGCAAAGAGCTCAAAGTACACGTGTAATGTTAAAATAGAATTCCCAACAACTGAGAAGGCGGGTGGCAAAGTGGGCAAGTAAAGGAAGAATCTATTATAATAGCTTGCTTCCAAAGAATAAGCATTATTCAGCTCTACAGATTAAAATGTTCCTAATATGTATCCACACTAAGACTTCTGACATCATATCACTCAACTTTGTACTGGCTACATTATATCACAATGAATATCATTAAAACAAAAAAAATAAAAAAAACAAAAAAACTGGCCATAACAAAAAGATTCTAAAAATCTCAGCTAATGGTTCATATGATTATGTATTATAAGACCTAGTTTTAATATTAATTCTCTCTTTTGCCAAAGAAAACTTACTTTTTCAAAGCATCAGGATTAAGCACCTACCACACACCAAGGACTGGGGAAACAAATGTATTTTTAAAAATAAAAATACCAGCCAGGCTCGGTGGCTCAGCCTGTAATCCCGCGTCTTTGGGAGGCTGAGGTGAGTGGACTGCCTGAGCCTGCGGGTTCGAGACTCGCCTGGGCAGCAAGACCTCATCTCTACAATAAATCAAAAAATCAGTCGGGCGTGGTAGCGCATGCCTATAATTCCAGCTACTTGGAAGGCTGAGCCGTGGTAGCGCATGACTGTAATTTCAGCTACTCGGAAGGCTGAGGTGGAAGGATTGCCGGAGCCCAGCAGACAAGGCTGCGGTGGCCGGGAGCGGCCACTGCACTCCAGTCTGGGCGACCGAGTAAGACTCCAACTCAAAAAATAAAAATAAAAATACCAACTGATTTTGCATTTTGCTATAAACTGAAATATAAGCAACAACACCGAGGAAATACCATGCAGTGAGGGAGCCAATTCTACCTTTCAAAATTAGGGAAATCACATAGCAAATTTAAGAGACATCTCATGGATCACCTACCAGCAACTCAAACACACTTTTTACGAAATAGTGAAAAATGAACCACTTCATATTAAATACTATACAATAAATCAAAAATTAGCCTGGCATGGTGGCACACGCCTGTAGTTCCAGCTACATGAAAGGGTTGGGTGGAAGGATAGCTGGAGCCCTGCAGGTTAACACCAGAGTGGCTATGAGTGTGCCCCTGCACTCTAGCCTGTGCGACGGAGTGAGACTCCAACTCAAAAAAAAAATATCAGCTGGGCATGGTGGCGCACACCCATAATTCCTGCTACTTGGAAGGCTGAGGCAGAAGGATCATCTGAGCCCAGCAAATCGAGGCTGTGGTGGCCATAAACATGCCACTGCACTCCAGACTGGACGACAGAGTGAGACTTCAAGTTAAAAAAAAAAAAATGTCCAGTCTGTGCACCACTGTGAAAACACTTCACACATTTTCTTTTTTATTTTTGAGTCGGAGTTTCACTCAACCTGCTGGGCTCCAGCAATCCTTCCCCCTCAGTCTTCCAAGTAGTCGGAACTACAGGCACACACTACCGTGCCCAGTTAATTTTTTATTTTATTGTAGAGACAAGGTTTTACCAAGTTGCCCAGGTCGGTCTCGAACTCGCGGGCTCAGGCAATCCACTCACCTTGACTCACCTTGGCCTCCCCAAAGTGCTGGGATTATAGGCTGAGTCACCGAGCCCAGCCCACACATTCTCTTTCTGCATAATGCCAGTTAGTTTTTTTGTTTTTTTGTTTTACATATATCTCAGTATACATTCCATCTGTTTTTGTGTGCAATTTGAATGGCGAACTTTAAGAAAACTTTTATATTTTTTAAAATTTGCACTTGCATATTTTGTCCTGTAAACTCACCAGCAATCTCTCTATATCCCCTGAGAGATATCCGAGTGGTTTGCTAGATTTGCAATGTCCCCTCAGAGGAGATATCTGAGTGCAAAGGGTTAAGGTGTACACTGAAGACTGAATAGGAGTTTGAGGCAGAGCAGTAAGGGAAGGAGTATTTCAGGCAAACAGCAGGCTATAAAGGAGCAGGGTACATGGAGCACAACAAGAATGATAAAGAGGAGAAAGGATAAAGAGGAGAGAAATGTAGAGTCAGAAAGTGATGACTCTGGTATGCTAAGCTACCAAGTTTGGAGTTTGTTTTTTTTTTCCTGGCCCTCATCCCCCTCAAGTTTGGAGTTTATACCCTCAAATAATGGAGAGGAAGTAGAAATCTTCAGCAGGAAAGTGACAAAAACATGAGGATTCAGTTAGCAGGAAGAGCCTAAAAATATTATAATCATCTCAAAGGCATTATTTAATATAACACCATTTAGATGTTGCCTCAGTAATTATACTGATGCCAATATTTTAAAAATCTAAGTGTGTGATCTATTCCCTTCCGTGATTTCAACAGTCTCAGCACTCAGTTATTGGACCTCCTCACTACTCCCTAGCTGATCTCACCAGTTCCGTGTTTTAATTTTTATTTCTTTTTTCTCATTCTGTCACTCAGGCTGGAGTGCAGTAACATGAGTTCCATGTTTTTAAACACCATCAATATATAGGTGATATCCCAATGGTATAATGGCCCTGTCCTTGACCCTGTGCTCCAGACTTGAACAGTCAACTGCCTAGTCAATGACTATTCCTTAGATATCTAGTAGGCATCTCAAGCTCAAACTATCCAACTGAACTCTTCATCCAGACTGGCTCCTTCTAGTAACCCATCTCTGTAAAAGACTCAGTTGCTCTAGCTAAAAATCCGTAAATCATCTCTGATTCCTCTCTCTCTCACCTCCCACAGCTGATCTATCAGCAAATCATGTTCGTTCTACCTCTGTCCTTTGCCACTGTGCAATGAGACTCCACTGTACCTTTATTCTTTCTTTTTTTTTTTTGAGTTAGAGTCTCAACCTGCCACCTAGGCTGGAGTGCAGTGGCATGCTCACGGCTACCGCAGCCTTAACCTGCTGGGCTCAGGCGATCCTTCTGCCTCACTCTCCCAAGTTGCTAGAGTTACAGGTGCACACCCAGTTAATTTTTTATTTATCGTATAGACAAGGTCTCACCAAGATGCCCAGGCAGGTCTCGAACCCCTGGGCTCAGGCAATCCTCTCACCACTAACTCCCAAAGTGCTGGAATTACAGGTGTGAGCCACCACACCGGGCCTAAACCTTTTATTCTTTCAAATTCTTCTCATTGCCTTCACTTCTGCCTCCCTGGGTCAATCCACCATAGCTCACCATACCACTCCAACAACTAATTTTTTTTTTTTTTGAGTTGGAGTCTCACTCTGTCGCCCAGACTGAAGTGCAGTGGCACACTCCTGGTCACCGCAGCCTCGACCTGCTGGGCTCTGGCGATCCTTCCGCCTCAGACTTCCAAGTAGCTGGAACTACAGGCATATGCTATCATGCCTGGCTAATTTTTTATTTATTGTAGAGATGAGGTTTCACCAAGTTGCATGGGCGGGTCTCATACATGCCGGCTCAGGCAATCCACTCACCTCGGCCTCCCAAAGTGCTGGGATTACAAACTGAGCCAGCGAGCCCGGCCAAATGGTTTCCTGCTGCCCCTCTTGCCTCTACAGTAAAGTGATATTTTGAAAACTTATATTGGACCATGCTCGGTGGCTCATACTGTAATCCCAGCACTTTTGGAGGCCGAGGCGTGTGGATTGCCTGAGCCAGCAGGTTTGAGACCTGCCCAGGCAACTTGGCGAGACCTTGTCTCTACAATAAATCAAAAAAATTAGCCAGGCCTGGTAGCGTGCACCTGTAGTTCCGGCAACTTGGAAGGCTGAGGCAGAAGGATCACTGGAGCCCAGTAGGTCGACTGCACTCCGGCCTGGGCAACAGAATGAGACTCCAACTCAAAAAAAAAAGAAAGAAAGAAAACTTATATTGTATCATTTTTCTATACAAAACTGTCTAATGGGTTCCATCACTATTTGAATAAAATCCAAACTCCATAAGGTCTACAAGGATCTGTGCAACCTGAGTCCTTCATCAACAAAAGTACCTGCACAATCAACGTCTGTATACCTAACCCTGAATTGTACCCCACATCGCTAAAATAAAATTAAAAAAACAATTCCTAACGAACAACCTGAGTCCAGTCAAATTTCCAATCATTTCCTACCACGAGGTACTGCCACCACCACTATGTAACATCACAGTACTCTCCAAACACTAGCATACTAGCCTTCTTGCAATTCCTTGAAAATCTCCAATTTTTGCCAGAGTCTTTGCCTTAATACTCCCACTGCTTAAAATTCTCCACTTTTTTTTTTTTTTTTAATTGGAGTCTCACTCTGTCACCCAGACTGGAGTGCAGTGGCCACTCCCGGCCACTGCAGCCTTGACCTGCTGGGCTCTGGCAATCCTTCCGCCTCAGCCTTCCAAGTAGCTGGAATAACAGGTGCGCGCTACCACGCCCAGCTAATTCTCTACATTTTAGCTTATCCTTCAGGTCTATGTTCAAATGTTACTTCAGAAAAGTCTTACCTGGCAACCCAACTAAAAAGAACCACCAAAGCCACTACCACCACTCTCTCCCATACTATTTTCTTCATAGCACTTTGGCAATATCTGAAAATCAACTTTATTCAGTAGTTCACTGTCTAGCTACTAAGATATAAGTTCCATGAGGGCAGGGACATTGTCCTGTTCACTGCTCAACCCTAACACGTGGCACACAGCAGGGTTCATTAATTATTTGTTGAGCAAATGAATTTACCTAACTGGTCCAAACTATCCTGTTTATATTTCATCCTATTATGCATACTTGAATAATTCCTTTCCTATATTTGAATTTCAATTTCTTTTATATTAGAAAAAGTAGAAAGTAAATTGGAGAGAGAGAGAAAGAGGGGATTCACCTCCCCAAGGGAGAGGAGGGGGCCAAAGTTTAAAAAAACAAGGCAATAGCCATAGCTCAAAGAGCACATAGCCACACCAGTCTAGTAAGGCAATGGCCTAGATTTAATTTTTCATTACCACAATGTTCTCCTTAGAACAGAGACCTAAAACAGCTTAAAGACTGTTAACTCATTCATGATCACTGACATGAATTCACACCATTCCAAGTTCTGTTCCTGGTTGCAGCTGATGTGAATTTATGTCTTTGCAAATTCTGTTTCTGAATGATGCAACATTGTCATATGTATGTGCTATTATATTTTGCTTTAAAATGAAGCCGGGCTCGGTGGCTCAGCCTGTAATCCCGTGCCTTTGGGAGGCTGAGGTGAGTGGATTGCCTGAGCCCGCGAGTTCGAGACCCGCCTGGGCAGCGAGACCTCATCTCTACAATAAATCAAAAAATCAGCCAGGCGTGGTAGCACATGCCTGTAATTCCGGCTACTTGGAAGGCTGAGGAGGAAGGATCGCCGGAGCCCAGCAGATCAAGGCTGCGGTGGCTGGGAGCGGCCAATGCACTCCAGTCTGGGCAACAGAGTGAGACTCCAACTCAAAAAAAAAAAAAAAAAAAGAAAATGAATAGTCAGGCAAGGAGAGAGAAAGTTAACTGAGATAATTATCTGGTATCAACTGTGTAATAATGTTATTGATTTACATAGGTGGCAAAAATTGCAAGTTAGTCATTATTTTGTTGCGATTAGTGTTGTATACTTGTATTTTGGTATTTCAGGGCTTTCATACTTTAATGTTAAAAATAATTTGCCATAATTATGGAAAATGAAGAAATACAAGCTGATGAGATTTCTGAGGTTGAAGGTGAATCCAGTGAATTTACTAGTGATAATGAGACAGATGGTGATGTAATGAAAACAAAGAAATATAACACAGATCATCTATAATAGTGAATCTACTACTGCTGAGAACAAACCAAACACTGAGTGGACAAAATATCCAAATAGAAACTTAGGCCGGGCTCAGTGGCTCAGCCTCTAATCCCAGCACTTTGGGAGGCGGAGGTGAGCGGATTGCCTGAGCCCACGGGTTCGAGACCCGCCTGGGCAACTTGGTGAGACCTCATCTCTACAATAAATCAAAAAATTAGCCGGGCATGGTAGTAGGCGCCTGTAGTTCCAGCTACATGGAAGGCTGAGGAGGAAGGATGTCTGGAGCCCAGCAGGCAAGGCTGCGATGGCCCGGAGCGGTCACTGCACTCCAGTCTGAGCGACAGAGCGAGACTCCAACTCAAAAAAAAAAAAAAAAAGAAACTTAAAAGTCTTTATTGGCGGCCGAGCACAATGGCTCAGCCTGTAATCTCAGCATTTTAGGAAGTCGAGGGGAAACGATGGCCTGAGCCCAGGGCTTCAAGACCAGCCTGCGCAACTTGATGAGAACTTGTCTCTACAATAAATCACAAAAACTAGTCAGGCATGGTCGCATGCGTCTGTAGTTCCAGTTACTTGGAAGTATGTGACAGAAGGATCATCAAAGCCCAGCAGGTCGAGGCTGCAATGGCCATGAGTGTGCCACTGCACTCCAGCCTGGGCGATGGTGTGAGACTCCAACTTTAAAAAAATAAATAAGCTGGGCTCAGTGGCTCAGCCTGTAATCCCGTGCCTTTGGGAGGCTGAGGTGAGTGGATTACCTGAGCCCACGAGTTCGAGACCCACCTGAGCAGGTGAGATCTCATCTCTACAATAAATCAAAAAATTAGCCAGGTGTGGTAGCGCGCGCCTGTAATTCCGGCTACTCAGAAGGCTGAAGCGGAAGGATCGCCGGAGCCCATCAGGTCGAGGCTGCGGTGGCCAGGAGCGACCACTGCACTCCAGTCTGGGCGACAGAGTGAGACTCCAACTCAAAAAATAAATAAATAAATAAATAAGGAAAGTCTGAGAAACTATCATAGCCAAGAGGATCCTAAAGAAACATGACTACAAAAAGTACTGTGGTATCCTAGATGGAATCTTGGAACAGAAAAAGGATATTAGCCAGGCACGGAGGCTCATGCCTTGTAATTCCAGCACTTTGGCAGGTCAAGGTAAGAGAACTGTCTGAACCTAGGGATTCAAGACCAACCTAAACAACTTGACAGGACCTTGTTTCTACAATAAATTTTTAAAAATTACCCAGGCACGGAGGTACGTGCCTGTGGTTCCAGCTACTTGGAAGGCTGAGGCTGAAGGAACACCTGAGCAGATCGAGGGTACGGTGAGTCACGATCCTGCCACCACACTCCAGCCTGGGCGAAAGAGCAAGACTCCAACTTGAAAGAAAAAAGACATTAGATTAAAAACTAAGGATAGCTGAATAAACTATGAACTTCAGTTAATAATAATGTATCATGCCGGGCGCAGTGGCTCACGCCTGTAATCCCAACACTTTGGGAGGCAGAGGTAAGAGAGGATTGCCTGAGTCCATGAATTCGAGACTAGACTGGGCAACTTGGCGAGACCTGTCTCTAAAATAAATCAAAAAAGTAGCTGGGTGTGCTGGTGCTCCTACTCAAAAACAATAACAATGCATAATTACTGATTCACTAATTGTAATAAATATACCATAACAACATTAATAATAGGAAAACTGGATGCTGGGTATAAGGCAATTCTCTATACTATCTTTGCAATTTTTCAATAAGCCTAAAACTACTCTTTAAAAAAAAAAAAAAAAAAAGAGTTGGAGTCTCACTCTGTCACCCAGGCCAGATTGCAGTGGCACACTCACGGCCACCTTGGCCTCGACCTGCTGGGCTCAGGCGCTTCTTCCACCTCAGCCTTCCAAGTAGCTGGAACTACAAGAGAACTACAAGCATATGCTATCATGCCCGGCTTTTTTTTTTTTTTAATTTATTGCAGAGATGAGGTTTCACCGAGTTGCTCAGGCTGGTCTTGAACCCCTGAGCTCAGGAAAACCTCTCACCTTGGCCTCCCAAAGTGCTAGGATTACAGGCTTGAGTCACCGTGCCCGGTCATTTTTTTTTTTGAGTTGGAGTCTCACTCTATTGCACATACTGGAGTGCAGTAACACGCTCACGGTCACCACAGCCGGGCTCAGACAATACTTCCACCTCAGCCTTCCAAGTAGCTGGAACCACAGGCACATGCCACTATGCCTGGCTAATTTTTTTATTTACTGTAGAGATGAGATTTCGCCAAGTGGCCTAGGCTGACCTAAAACTATTCTTCAGAAAGCTTTTTAGAAACAGGTGCATGCTTATAGTCTCAGCTACTTGACAAACTAGGGCGGGAAGATCCCTTGAGCCTAGTAGTCAGCCTGGGCAACACAGCAAGACCCTGTTCTCCCACACCTCCCAAAAAAAAATTTAGACCAGGTGCAGTGGCTCACACCTGTAACCCCAACACTCTGGGAGGCTGAGACAGGAGGTCTGCTTGAGCCCAGGAGTTTGAGACCAGCCTAGGCAACATAGTGAGATTAAATTTCTATTTAAAAAAGTAAAAAAAATTAGCTGGGCTTGGTGGCACACGCCTGTAGTCCCAGCTACTTGAGAGGATGAGGCAATAGGATCATCTGAGCCCAGGAGGTCGAGGCTGCAGTGAGCCTTCAGCCACTGCACTCCATCCTGGGCAACAAAGTGATAACCCAACTCAAAAAATATTTTTTAATGTAATTCAAAATCCTCAATTCCATCACTCAAAAAAGTCGCTGTTAGTCTACATCTGATGCACATCTTTTTAGACTTCTAAGTATGGTAGTACTCCCTTTATCACCAGAGGATGCATCCCAAGACCCCCAGCGGAACCTGAAACTTCAGAAAGTACTGAACCCATATATGGTGTTTCTTCCTATGCATACATACCCATAATAAAGTTTAGTTTATAAATTAGGTAGAGCTGATTTTTTTTTAATTGTTAAAAATTCAAAAAAAAGGGAGCCGGGCTCGGTGGCTCAGCCTGTAATCCTGTGCCTTTGGGAGGCTGAGG
>NW_006991182.1:21775-31280 GCF_000164805.1 Carlito syrichta | reverse complement strand
AGTGGCCACTGCACTCCAGTCTGGGTGACAGAGTGAGACTCCAACTCAAAAAAAAAAAATTCAAAAAAAGTTAAAAAAAAAAGAAAGAAAGAAATTAGAGTCAGGCACAGTGGCTCACACCTGTAATTCCAGCACTTTGGAAGAGGACTGCCTGAGTCCACAGGTTCAAGATCAGCCTAGGCAACATGGCAAGACCTCGTTCCTAAAATAAATCAAAAAAATTAGCTGGGCATGGTGGCACAAGCCTGTAGTTCCAGCTACTTGGAAGGCTAAGGCAGAAGGATCACCTGAGCCCAGCAGGTTGAGGCTGCAGTGGCCATGAGTGTGCCACTGCTCTCTAGCCTGGGCAACAGAGTAAGACTTCGATTAAAAAAAAAATTAGGTATAGTAAGAGATCAACCGTAACTAGTAATAAAACAGAACAATTATAACAATATATGGTAATAAAAGTTACATGAGTGTAGTCTGTTTCTCTCTCAAAATATTTTCAGAAATTAGCTGGGTGTGGTGGCGTGCACCTGTAGTTCCAGCTACTTGGAAGGCTGGGATGGAAAGATTACCGGAGCCCAGCAGGTTGAGACTGTGGCGGTTGTGAGCGTGCCACTGCACTCCAGCCTCGGCGACAGAGTGAGACTCTGACTCAAAAAATAATAATAATAAAATAAATAAAAGTAAATAAATAAACACTGAGGTGGAAGGACCACTTGAACCCAGAAGGTTGAGGCTGCGGTAGCTGCAATCAAACCACTGCACTACAGCCTGGAAGACAGAGTGAGCCTCCGACTCAAAAAAAAAAAAACTAAAGTAAATAAAAAAAAAAAAAATTTCAAGCCGGGCGCAGTGGCACACCCTGTAATCCCAGCACTTTGGGAGGCGGAGGCAAGAGCCCAGGGGTTCAAGACCAGCCTGGGCAACTTGGTAAGACCTCGTTTCTACAATAAAACAAAAGTTAGCTGGGTGTGTTGGCACATGCCTGTAGTTCTAGCTACCTGGAAGACTGAGGCGGAAGGATCCCCTGAGCCCAGCAGATCGAGGCTGCAGTGGTCGTGATCATGCCGCTGCACTCCAGCCTGGGTGAGAGTGAGAATTCAACTTAAAGAAAAAAAAAAAGTATTTCAGATCACAGTTCCACAAGTAGCTGAAACCTCTGAAAGCAAAATCACAGATAATGGGGTAATACTATAAAAGGACACATATAGGTATATTCCTACAAAAATGTATATATTATATATAATTTTGCAACCTGTTTTTTCATTCAACTATATCACATACTTTGTAAGTCACTAGCAGAAATCTACATCATGTTTATTAGATACAAAGTACTCTCTCTATAAAAACACTATATTTATTTAACCAAGTCCCCTCTTTTTTTTTTTTTTTTTTTTGGGTTGGAGTCTCACTGGGTTACCCAGACTGGAGTGCAGTGGCCGCTCCCGGCCACCGCAGGCTCGACCTGCTGGGCTCTGACGATCCTTCCACCTCAGCCTTCCAAGGAGCTGGAACTACAGGCGCGCGCTACCACGCCCGGCTAATTTTTGATTTATTGTAAAGATGAGGGCCCGCCAAGTTGCCCAGGCGAGTCTCAAACCCGCGGGCTCAAGCAATCCACTCACTTCAGTCTCCCAAAGTGCGGGATTACAGGCTGAGCCACCGAGTCCGACTTTTTTTTTTCTTGAGACTGGTTTCTCGCTCTGTCACCCAGGCGGGAGTGCAGTGGGACGACTGTAACTTACTGCAGCCTCAAACTCCTGAGCTCAAACAATCCTTCCATCTCAACCCTGTTCAATTTTTTTCCCACAATTTGCCAAGCTTTGCTCATCACTGGATCCCCTACACCTAAAAAACTGCCTGGCACATAGTAAACACTCAATAGATATGTTAAACGAATACTAAATAAGTAAATTTGTCTTTTAACTTTATGGTGCTCCTGCCAATTAGAGACTGTTTGATATAGTAACTATCCATCTTTGTCTTTACGAGTACTTTTGCAGTCATGCTTTGAACAGCTGACTGGTTTTTTGTTGTTTTGTCTTGAGTGGAGTCTCACTCTGTCACCCGGACTGGAGTGCAGTGGCACGCTCCCGGCCACCGCAGCCTCGATCTGCTGGACTCCGGCGATCCTTCCTCCTCATCCTCCCAAGTAGCTGGAGCTACAGGCGCGCGCTACCACACCCGGCTAATATTTTTGATTTATTGTAGAGACGAGGTCTCGCCAAGTTGCCCGGGTGGGTCTCGAATCCGCGGGCTCAGGTAATCCATATGCCTCAGCCTCCCAAAGTGCTGGGATTACAGGCTGAGCCATGGGTGCCCGGCCGATACTGTTTCAAGATTGGAAAACTGTTCACTTATTTTTTTTAAGGTAGTAATTTTCTGATTTTGCATTTTATATTTAAATATTTAAATCACTCAGATAATTTACATTTTAAGGTAAGGATTCCATTTAATTTTTTCCCAAAAAGTTAGCCAATTGTTCCAACATAGTTTTGGAATCCATTCCCCACTGATATGAAATACCACGTTTACAATACTAAGTAACCTCATATATTCCTAGATTTATTATTCTGTTTCCTAGTCTGTCTATTCCACGGTTGTTATTTACCAGTTTGATTATCACAGCTTTATTTGTATATTCACTAGTACAAGTCCTCCCTTCATTTTTCTCTTCCCCAAATTTTCCTACTTTACAGGCTTATTCTTTCAAATTAACTTCAGAATCATCTTGTCAAGTTTTCAAGCAGAATTCTGTAAAATTACCAGTCATATAACTTTGTGCAAGTTACTTGATCTGTTGCTATTTTCCCCACTGGTTAAATGGAGATAATAGTATTCTCGAAAAATTCAAAAGTCTTTTTAAGATAAATCAAAGGATCATAAAACATTAGCAGTGGTATAGAAAACATAAAATTTATACTTGCTTCTTTTCACCAACACCTTGACCCTTAGTGAAATGAAAGGCTGGAACTGGGAGCAGAGACAAGAAAAATACCAAAAGATGGTAGGTATGAAGCATCAAAAAGTTTACAAAGATTGGTCCACCAAATGGAAAAAAAGACTTCTGGGCCCTTCTAGTCAGCCTTAACGGTCATTAGCAAGTCCTTTCTAACTACTTCTCTTTATCTCCACAGTTGTGACAATAAGTTACCTTTTGACTTCTTTTAAGAAACACACAGGGATTAGATGTGTAAAAGTCAGTATTTTTCAAACGAGATAGTAAGCAGGTGCAGAGTATAAATGGAATTGACAACGATGGACAGACATGTCC
This sequence comes from Carlito syrichta, assembly GCF_000164805.1. Classification (NCBI taxonomy): domain Eukaryota; kingdom Metazoa; phylum Chordata; class Mammalia; order Primates; family Tarsiidae; genus Carlito; species Carlito syrichta. Next base: position 28,018 of record NW_006991182.1, on the reverse strand, counting down.
AGAAAATTGTAACATATTACCTCCACCAGGTTTTTCCACATCACCGGGAGGAGGATGGTTGCGGGTTTTTTCCCTTTGGGGAGGGTTGGGAGCTTGTCTCATAACTGTTAATCTTTTTATCTGCATGAATTGACCATGAGTGACCTTAAAGAAGTGATCTCTTTTACAAAGCTAAAATATGAAAGCAAGGAGACCAACTAATTACAAGACTAGCCAAAGGCCTGGACGCCAGGTCTAATTCCCTGACCGCGGCTCACTCCCACACACCACGCAGCTTCTCACCGACGCCTGCCACGCTTCGAGGTGGGAGGAGTAAAAGCACATAATCTGGTCGCACCGAAGCAGCTCGAAAACCACAGGACAGCGCAGTCGACGGCACGTGACTCGCCACGCCTCTCCCCCACACCCTCCCCTTCCCCGCGCCAGCAGCACGCGCTGCCAACCTCGTCATGTGACCTTCACGCGGCCCCAGCGCTCCCCCTGCTAGGTGACTGTTTCCAGCAGCCATTTTGCCGAGAACTTGTCGTCCGTGCTCCCAGTGGGGCAGATCGCCGCGAAAAGCCGTAGCCAGATTTTACAGGCCGCACACGCGCTTCGAAAAAATGCTCAGGCCGTCAGGGCTGGGTGGAACCTCACGGAACACGTCGCACCCCGGGGCGCCGGGGAAAGCTGTGGGTGCGCCTCGGCCCGAGATTGGCTGTGGCGCCCACGTGACGCCACGGCCCGCCACCCTCTCCTTACCCCCAACCCACAAAAACACCCAGACAGACTCTTAACACCTCGCGCCAACTACACGCCACCGGGCGCGTGGGGACGGGCGGAGCGCGTGGCAAGCAAGGCGCCTGCGCGTACCTGCCGGAGCAGACCGTAGCCGGCCCACGCGCCGCTCCGCTCACGGGTCCCGGAATCCTCGCGCTGCTGGACCACCCGGCTAGTCATTGGCTGCCAGGTCTGGTCACGTGCTGCCCCAGGCCCGCCCCCAACAGCTAATCACCTGGCACCGTGCTCGAAGCGGCGCCGGTAGTCGTTCGCACGCGGAAAGGGAGGTTGGTCAGGGGGCGTCCTTTTCTGCGTGTATGGCGTTACATCCATGACAGGGATACGAAAAACGGGGTCTCGAAACTAAGTAAGCTCACACCTACCGGCTTAACTTCGCGTGCCTCTCCGGCAGCCGGGAACCATCGCCCTTGGGCGCTCCCCGATGCACGCCGGGATACGCCTGGCGCCCCTCGGTGTGCTGCAGAGCATGCCGGGAAAGCCACCTCTCCCGGTTTTCTGACGCTCACCTCGCGGGGGTTTGTTTCGTGTCCCCGTGAAAGCCCAGTCCTTGAGCTCCGAATGAGATGGTTTGAGTAATTACAGGCATTTTTAGTCTCTTAGTCTCTCCTCCCCCACTTGTTCGATCGTTGTGGTCTTGGGGAAACCGCTTAACCTTTCTCCTTGGGGCAAGCATTAGTAAGCAGCCTGTTTAGGGACTTTGTGAATATTGCAAAGAAACACAGCAGGGTGTTTTTGCCTACAAGCAAACTACTAGATTTTCTTGGTCAGTGGGAAAGAATGCTAATTTAAATACAACTTACCACAAGCCTCACTTGAGAGTGGAAATAATCATTAGAATTTCTCTGGTATAGAAAATGAGACCCTTCTTGGTAAACTTATTGCTATTGTTAGGGAAAGTGGGGTGGGAGGAGCAAAGGGCATTTTAAAGGGGCCAGGAATTGTCCCTATCACAGTTTCTGGTTCCGCCTGATACCAGCTATGGTATATTGGAACCGAGAAAAACACCATCTGCTAACTATGAAGAAAGTGGTCTTATATAAGAATGAGTTAATTAATTAATTTTGTTTGTTTGTTTTTTGTTTTTTTTTTGAGGCAGGGTCTTAGTCTGTTGCCTGGGCACTGTCACAGCTCACTGCAGCCTCGACCTCCTGGGCTCAGGCATATCGCCTCAGCTTCCAGAGTAAGTGGGACTACACAGCTAATTTTTTTTTACTTTTTTGCAGAGACGAAAAGTCTTGTTCTTTTGCCCAAGCTGGTCTCAAACTTGAACTCAAAGCAGTCCTCCCGCCTCAGCCTCTCAAAATGCTGGGATTACTAGGGTGAGCCCACCATGCAAGGCCAGAATGAGTTAATTTTGTAACATACTGATCCTCAGGCCAAAGTCTAATATTTTACTCTCATGAAGCCCTCACTTCAAACAATTCACACCTTTTCTGCTTTGAATTCCGTTCTTTAGTTTTGCTGATTTCAAAACTATTTTATAAGTTCTCAAAGGGATGATCAATCTTGAAGAATTTGACTAGCATTTATCAGACTCATAAAAGGTGTTCTTTATAGAAGATGAGACCTTTCTTGGTAATTTATAGACTAGAAGTTAAATCTATGGCTGGGTGCAGTGGCTCAGCCTGTAATCCCAGCACTTTGGGAGGCCAAGGCTAGAGGATTGCCTGAGTACGGGCGTTCGAGACCTCTTCTCTACAGTAAGTCACACACGCACACAAAAAAACTAGCCGGGCGTGGTGGCATGCATCTGTAGTTCTAGCTACTTGGCAGGCTGAGGCAGAAGGATCATCTAAGCCCAGCAGGTCCAGGCTGCAGTGGCCATGAGGGTACCACTGCACTCCAGCCTGGGCCACAAAAGTGAGACTCCAACTCAAAAAAAAAAAAAATTAAAGCTATTAATTTATGGTTACCAGGCACAAACATATAGTTTTGGGCACCCTTTTCTGGTTTCAAGGTACTTCATAATTATCAGACAATCATTTCCTGACCAGAAAATTAAAGGGGATTAGATGAGCATATGTAATAAAAACATTAAGTTATAAGCATATGTATGTTGAAGTTTATAAAACATTACAGTATTCTTCATTACATTGAATCCTAACAACTCTGAGAGAAAAGTATTATACTAATATTACCATCTTCTGAATCAGTCTTAAGGGAGAATCTGGAAAAATGTGTTTTAACATGTTCCTCAGGCAATTGTACACATCTAATTGGGGTCTGTTGGCTATAGTGGAAAGAGCCCAAGCCTTGAAGTCAGACAGAATCGTGTGAACTTGCCGTTCTTTCACTTTCTGCACTATGACTGTGAGCCAGTTTTTTAACTTTTTGATCTTCAGTTCCTTCAACTGCAAATTGAGGCACATCTTACCTAGTCTTAGAATTGTCATAATGGTTCTGAGATTAAAATATTTAGAACAACTGTGATCGTCCCTGATTAATAGGAGGCATTCTGTAAATGTGAATGCTAGTTAGTAGTAAGGTTGTATTCGAACTAGCATCCTGTACTCTGCAGTACAGTATTGTATTCTTGCTTCATTTGTCTCTCCACTATTCTATTTCTCCCCTAGACAGTGCTAGAGGCACACTAACAGATTCTTATATCGCAGATCTTTTTTAGACTCCTTGGTGACTACTGCCCATCTGTTGGAACATATCTTTATATTATCTTCCACCTTCGATTCAGTTTTTTTTTAACATGTTAAAAAACTGAACTGTGGACATTATTGCAGTAAAATAGTGATGACATGGGAGGCTTAGAGGGTACTGTGCCTGTACTTCAGGGAGTTACAAATCACTTTTATTTAAATATATCAAATATACCTCAAAACTCACTCTTCCCTTCACTTATATAACAGTGTCTCAGATGCTTCCTTCCCAGGCTTCTTGCACGATTCCTTTTCCTCTGCTATCTTCATCATTTACTCTTAACAAAAAAAGGAGTTAGCTCGGGCAGAACTTCCCATAAACAACTGAAACTCAGTATTTCCAAAGCCACAGTCATTATCTGTCCCTTCACTGCCACACACAACTACTGCCGCATTCCCCTGAATGAACAATAGTGTGGCCATTCCTACAAGTCTGCCAGGATACGAAAAATATATTACTCAACTGCTCCTTCTCGTCTATTTTCCACATTCAATTGATAACAAAGTGCTGTTGCTTCCAAAACTTTACCATCTTTTAAATTCAATCTACTTTCCATTTCCTCCACCACTGCACTAGTTCAACCCTTACCATCTCTTCAAGACCCTACAAACATAGAAGTATTGCGTCATAATGATAATAGTTTGTTAAAGTTTATTTGAGGATATTGAACTTGGATATACAAAGGAATCCTATTCAGCCATAAAACAAAATAAAAGCCTGCCATTTGCAACAATATGGATAAACCTGGAGGACATTATGTTAAGTGAAATAAGCCAAACATAGACAAATACAGTATGATATCACTTATATGTGAAATCTAAAAAAGTGAAACTCTCAGAAGCAGAGATTAGAAGCAGGGGCTGTGGATGGGGGATGGAGGAGGGAGATGGGGAGATTTTGGTCAAAGGGTACTAATTTTCACTTATAAGATGAATAAACCGGGTGTGGTGGCTCATGCCGGTAATCCCAGCACTTTGGGAGGCAGAGGCTAGAGGATTGCCTGAGCCCAGAGGTCCGAGACCAGCCTAGGTAATTTGGTGAGACCTCATGTCTATGTCTACAATAAATTTAAAAATTAGTCAGGCATAGTGACATGCGCCTGTGGTTCCAGCTACTTGGAAGACTGAAGTGGAAGGTTCACCTGAGCCTAGCTGGTCAAGGCTGCAGTGACTGTGAATGTGCCACTCCACTCCAGCCTGGACGACAGAATGAGACTCCAACTCAAAAAAAGAAAAAAAGATGAATAAGTTCATAGACCTAATGTACAGCACAGTGATTATAGTTAATAATGCATACTTGATCTGGGCTTGGTGGCTCAGCCTGTAATCCCACGCCTTGGGAGACTGAGGTGAGTGAATTGCCGAGCCAGCGGGTTCGAGACCCGCCTGGGCAACTTGGCGAGACCTCCTCTCTACAATAAATAATAATAATAAAAAAAATTAGCCGGATGTGGTAGCGCGTGCCTGTAGTTCCAGCTACTTGGAAGACTGAAGCGGAAGGATCGCCGGAGCCCAGCAGGTCGAGGCTGCAGTGGCCGGGAGCGGCCGCTGCACTCCAGTCTGGGTGACAGAGTGAGACCCCAACTCAAAAAAATAAATTAAGTTAAATTAAATTAAATTTTAAAATAATGCATACTTGAGCCAGGTGTGGTGACTGATACCTGTAATCCCAGTACTTTGGGAGGCTGAGGCGAGAGGATTGCCTGAGCCTAGGGGTTCAAAGCCAGCCTGGGCAACTTGACGAGACCTCGTCTCTACAATAAATCAAGAAAAATTAGCTAGCCATGGTGGCGCAAACCTGTAGTTCTGGCTACTTGGAAGCCTGAGGCAGAAGGATCACCTGAGCCCAGCATGTCGAGGCTACAATGGCTGTGAGTGTGCCCTGTACTCCAGTCTGGTTGACAGAGTGAGACTCCAACTCTAAAATAAAATAAAATAATAATGTATACTTGAAATTTACTGAGAGTAGATCTACTTGAGAGTAGCTCTCACCACAAAAAAAGGTAATTATGTGAGATGACAGATTTGTTAATAAACTTGACTGTGGTTAATCATTTCACAATGTCATAAATCATCATACTGTACACCTTAAATAGATATGATTTTTTATTTTTAGAGACAGAGTCTTGCTCTGTCACCCAAGCTGGAGTGCAGTGGTGTGAGCATAGCTCACTGTAGCCTCAAGCTCCTGGGCTCAAGTGATCCTCCCACCTGAGCCTACAGAGTAATTGGAACTACGGTGCACACCAACAGGCCTGATAATTTTTTTTTTTTTTTTGTAGAGATGAAATCTCCCTGTGTTACCCAGGCTGGTCTCAAACTCCTGGGCTCAAACAATCTTCCCACCTTAACTTTTGGAATTGCTGAGATTACAGACATGAGCCACCAATCCCAGCTCTCCCAATTCTTATTTGTCATTATACCTCAGTAAAGCTAGGGGGAGAAGAGAATACTAAACTTATTATCTATATTGTTCTAAAAAATACTAGTTCTTCCTCTGTGAAAGAGATGGGGAAAAAAAGACAAGTAAAAGGTTTGTAACGTCCTACACAGTGAATGCTCTTGGTAAGAATAAGTGACATACTCAGTGATCTATCACAGAAACAAAGAACAGAGTACCATATGTTCTCACTCATAAGCAGACCTTGAACAATTATTATAACCCTATAAGAAAGGGATTGGTGCCGGGCTCGGTGGCTCAGCCTGTAATCCCGCACTTTTGGGAGGCTGAGTTGAGTGGATTGCCTGAGCCCACGGGTTTGAGACCCGCCTGGGTAACTTGGTGAGACCTCATCTCTACAATAAATCAAAA
>NW_006991182.1:15213-20681 GCF_000164805.1 Carlito syrichta | reverse complement strand
TGGGCTCCGGCGATCCTTCTGCCTCAGCCTTCCAAGTAGCTGGAACTACAGGCGCACACTGCCACACCCAGCTAATTTTTTTGATTTATTATAGAGATGAGGTCTCGCCAAGTTGTCCAGGCAGGTCTCGAACCCACGGGCTCATGCAATCCACTCACCTCAGCCTCCTAAAGGTGTGGGATTACAAGCGGAGCCACCGAACCCGGCTAATTTTTTGATTTATTGTAGAGATGAGGTCTCACCAAGTTGCCCAGGCGGGTCTTGAACCCCTGGGCTCAGACAGTCCTCTCACCTCCACCTCCCAAAGTACTGGGCTTACATATGTGAGCCACTGCATCCGGCTTCCTTGCTCTCTTGAAGTTAGAAGTGACTGTATGATTTGTTTTGGCGATAAAATGTGAATGGAAAATTACATATGTCACTTCTGGGAAGAAATGCCAGTGTGCAATTCAACCATTTTCTCCTTCCTTCTGTCACAGCTACTAGCAATGCTTCACCTGATGATTACTCCATCAGCCTTGGTCTATAATGTGTATGACAAAGAGCAGTTATCCCCAGCCAACCAGTAGTGAATAGGTAGCATGAACAAGAAACAACTTGTGTTGCTTTCAGACTCGGAGACTTGGGATTGTCCGTTAACCACACATAACCTAGCACATGCTAAGTGATACAGAAATGGAGGAAGTTGCTAGAGTTTATCAAAATTCAGTCTGTTAAGGAAGACCCCCAATTTGCCAATGTTCAGGTTGTGATACAAATTTAGAAACATAGGGGAGTAGAAGGCTGTTGTAGCAGCATGAGGGCATAACTGCCTGAGGGTAAGTGCAAAAGAAAAGCCTGGAGAAAGAACCTGCTTTTCATTTCCTCCCACTACATAACCCATTCTTCACAGAAAATCCAGAGTGATTTTCTTTTCTTTTCTTTTCTTTTTTTTTTTTTTGAGTTGGAGTCACTCTGTCGCCCAGACTGGAGTGCAGTGGCCACTCCCAACCACCACGGCCTCGACCTGCTGGGCTCTGGCGATCCTTCTGCCTCAGCCTTCTGAGTAGCTGGAACTACAGGCGCACGCTACCACGCCCAGCTCATTTTGATTTATTGTAGAGATGAGGTCACGCCAAGTTGCCCAGGCAGGTCTCGAACCCACGGGCTTAGGCAATCCACTCACTTCAGCCTCCCAAAGGCGAGGGATTACAGGCTGAGCCACTGAGCCCGGCTCCTTTTCTTTTCTTTTTTTTTATTTTTCAAGTCAAGAGTCTCACTCTGTTGCCCAGACTGGAGTGCAGTGTCACAATCAAAACTCATCACCGCCTCAACCTCCTAGAGACCACACCTGGCTAATTTTTTTTTTTTTTTTAGTAGAGATGAGGTTTTTCTATGTTTCCCAGGCTGGTCTCCAACTCCTGGGCTCAAGAAATCCTCCCATCTCGGCCTCCCAAAGTACTGGGATTACAGGTTTGAGCCACTGTACCCAGCCTTGATTTTCTTTTTTTTTAAGAGATGGAGGTCAACCGGGCTTGGTGGCTCAGCCTGTAATCCCGCACCTTTGGGAGGCTGAGGTGTGTGGATTGCCTGAGCCCGCGGGTTCGAGACCCGCCTGGGCAGGCGAGACCTCATCTCTACAATAAAATCAAAAATTGAGCCGGGCTCGGTGGCTCAGCCTGTAATCCCGCGCCTTTGGGAGGCTGAGGGGAGTGGATTGCCTGAGCCCGCGGGTTCGAGACCCGCCTGGGCAGCGAGACCTCATCTCTACAATAAATCAAAAAATCAGCAGGGCATGGTACCGCACGCCTGTAATTCTGGCTACTCGGAAAGCTGAGACGGAAGGATATCCGGAGCCCAGCAGGTCGAGGCTGCGGTGGCCGGGAGCGGCCACTGCACTCCAGTCTAGGCGAGAGAGTGAGACTCCAACTCAAAAAAAAGAGAGAGATGGAGGTCAACAGGCCCAGTGGCTCACGCCTGTAATCCCACTTTGGGAGGCTGAGGCGAGAAGATTGCCTGAGCCTAGGGGTTCGAGACCACCCTGGGCAACTTGACAAGACCTTGTCTCTACAATAAATCAAGAAAAATTAGTTGGGTGTGGTGGCTTATGCCTGTCGTTCCCGCTACTTGGAAGGCTGAGGCAGAAGGATCACCTGATCCCAGCAGGTCAAGGCTGTGGTGGCCCTAAGCATGCCACTGCACTCCAGCCTGGGCGATTGAGTGAGACTCCAATTCAAAAAAAAATAAAAGAGAGATGGGGGTCTCACTGTGTTACCCAAGCAGACTCCAACTCCTGGGCTTAAGTGGTTCTTCCACCATAGCCTCCCAAGTAACTGGGAGTACAGGTGTACGACACTGCACTCAGTTTGAGAGTTATCTTTTCAAAATATCAGTGAGATCTTATGATTCTTCTGTTTGAAACTAACCAAAGTTTCATATTATGCTTACAATAAAATCTGTGCTCTTTACTTTGGCCCATGAGCCCTAACTGATCTACCTACTTACTATTTTGTGACTTGTCCACCCTAGATTACTATTATCATCCCCACTTCATAGGCTTCACACTGGTTTTGCCCTCAGCCTGTGGCAAATCCACTTAAAAAAAAAGATCCTTCTCAATTGTTCTTACCAGCCCAAATGTCACTTTCTAAGAAAAGGTCTTATCTGACTACCCCATCTAATGTAGATTCTCTTCATCCACCAACCATCTCTATTTTTTCTCCTTGTTTTTTTTCTTCATGGCATTTCTCACAATCATAAAGTACCTTATTTGTTTTATTGTTCCCCTTCAGCTTCTATCCAAGAGAATGTACGCTCCATGAGAGTAGAGGCCTTCTCTGCAGTCTTGACATCTTAAATAGTACCTGGCATATAAAAAATAATCAGGGGCAACCCTCTCAGGTCCCCTCCCCTCTGGGAGCTTTTCTCTCCTCTGAATAAATTCTCCTTTTTAAAAAAAAAAAAAAAAGAGATAGTCAGCAAGAAATTCCTGCAAGCCATATGCCTTTTTTTTTTTTGAAGTCAATCTCACTCTGTTGCCCAGGCTGGAGTACAGTGGCACAATCATGGCTACCGCAGCCTAAACCTACTGGGCTCAAGAGATCCTTCCACCTCAGCCGTCCAAGTAGCCGGACGGTAGGTGTGTGCCACCATGCCCTGCTAATTTTTTTTATATATTGGAGAAATGACATCTTGCCAAGTTGTCCAGGCTGGTCTTGAATGCGTGGGCTCAGGCAATCCCCTTGCCTCCACCCCCCAAGTGCTGGAATTGTAAACCATATATTGTATAAGGGAATAATATCCAGAATATGAAAAGAATTCCTACAATACAACAACAAAAAACTTGATTTACAAAATGGGCAAAGATGGAAGGCTGAGGTGGAAGGATCACCGGAGCCCAGCAGCTCAAGGCTGCGGTGACCGGAAGCGTGCCACTGCACTCCAGTCTGAGCGACAGAGTGAGACTCCAACTCAAAAAAAAAAAATAGGCAAAGAACTTCAATAGACATTTCTCCAAAGAAGTTATACAAATGGCCAATAAGCACATGAAAAGATGCTCAACATCACTAATCATTAGGGAAATGTAGATCAAAACCACAATGAGATGCTACTTCATACCTGTTAGGATGGCTAAAACAAAAAATAAGTGTTAGCCGGGCTCGGTGGCTCAGCCTGTAATCCTGCACCTTTGGGAGGCTGAGGTGAGTGGATTGCCTGAGCCCGTAGGTTCGAAACCCGCCTGGGCAACTTGGCGAGACCTCATCTCTACAACAAATCAAAATGAGCTGGGCGTGGTAGCGCGTGCCTGTAGTTCCAGCTACTTGGAAGACTGAGGCGGAAGGATCGCCAGAGCGCAGCAGGTCGAGGCTGCGGTGGCCAGGAGCGGCCACTGTGCTCCAGTCTGGGTGACAGAGTGAGACTCCAACTCAAACAACAACAAAGCAAATTAGAAAAAAAAATTCAAGGGAATGGAGAAATAAATCCCACTTTCAGTGGGGAGGATGACAAAGATGAGCTGTTTTTATTCTACCACATCTTTTTTTTTTGAGTTGGAGTCTTACTCTGTCGCCCAGACTGGAGTGCAGTGGGGCCGCTCCCGGCCACCGCAGCCTCGACCTGCTGGGCTCCGCCGATCCTCCGCCTCAGGCTTCCAAGTAGCCGGATTACAGGCATGCGATACCACGCCCAGCTAATTTTTTATTTATTGTAGAGATGAGGTCTCACCAAGTTGCCCAGGCAGGTCTCGAATCCGTGGGCTCAGGCAATCCACTCACCTCAGCCTCCCAAAGGCGTGGGATTACAGGCTGAGCCACCGAGCCTGGCTTCTAATTTGCTTTATAGAGACAGGGTCTCACTCTGTCACCCAGGCTGGAGTACAGTGGCACAATCATAGCTCACTGTAACTGTGAACTCAGATTGGACTACAGGTGAGCACCACCAAGACTGGCTAATTTTATTCAAATTACTTTTTGTATAAATGGGGTTTCACTATGTTGCCCAGGCTGGTCTCGAACTCCTGGCCTCAAGCAATCCTCCCGCCTAAGCCTCCCAAAGTACTGAGATTACAAACCTTAGCCACTGCACCCAGCCATTTCCTTAAATTTCTGCCAGGCAGCCGGGCTTGGTGACTCAGCCTGTAATCCCACGCCTTGGGAGGCTGAGGAGAGTGAATTGCCTGAGCCCGCGGGTTCGAGACCCCCCTGGACAACTTGGTGAGACCTCATCTCTACAATAAATCAAAAAAAATTAGCCGGGTGTGGTAGCGTGCGGCTGTAGTTCCCGCTACTCGGAAGGCTGAGGAGGAAGGATCGCCGGAGCCCAGCAGGTCGAGGCTGCGGTGGCTGGGAGCGGCCACTGCACTCCAGTCTGGGCGACACAGTGAGACTCCAACTCAAAAAAAAAAAAAAATTTCTGCTAGGCTTGTGACTGCTTTGATCAATAGACTGTGACTGAAGTGCTGCTGTACCAATTTGGGGTCTAGTCTTTACAGAGACTAGAAGCTTCCACTTCCTCCTTTATGGTATCCACCCACCAGGTTGTGAGGAAGTCTATACAGCCACAGGGAAGACAGTGCTAGCTGAGCTTCAAGCCAAGGGCCTGTCCCAACTCACCAGCCATGTGAGTGAGCCATCTTGGAAATAAAGCCTCCAGTCCCAGTCAAGTTACCCCAGATGATCCCACAAAGAGCAGAGACAAATTAATTCCACTAAACCATAGCCACGGCCAGGCTCGGTGGCTCAGTCTGTAATGCCAGCACTTTGGGAGGCCGAGGTGAGTGGATTGCCTGAGCCTATGGGTTCAAGACCCGCCCGGGCAACTTGGCGAGACCTCATCTCTACAATAAATCAAAAATTAGCCGGGCGCGGTAGCACACGCCTGAAGTTCCGGCTACTTGGAAGGCTGAGGCAGAAGGATGGCTGGAGCCCAGCAGGTTGAGGCTGCGGTGGCCAGAGTGGCCACTGCACTCCAGTCTGGGCGACAGAGTGAGA
>NW_006991182.1:13307-14767 GCF_000164805.1 Carlito syrichta | reverse complement strand
CACTCACCTCAGCCTCCCAAAGGTGCAGGATTACAGGCTGAGCCACGGAGCCCGGCTCAAAGTTGACTTTTTAAAACAAATTGATGATTCTGTATTGGCCAGGGAACAAAGACTAACCAACCTCCTTAGCTTGGGGGGAGACTCTTCACAAAGTACCCCAACCTGAATTTCCAAGAGATTCTCTTCTTTCCACTAAAACTAAACAAAATGATTTGAAGTTCCACACAGACCCAGGCTTCCTGAGGTTGTTCCACCTTCCTGGCATGTCATTCCTTCTCATCTTAGGCTGCCGCTGAAGTCCCCAGTCATCATGTGACGCCCACCTCTACCCACCCCTGTGCTGAGTCTTAGTCACCACCTCCTCTGTCTTGCAGAACACTTTATGAATACTTTTAATACTTAACACACATTGTATTGTAAGTTTTTGTTTACATGCTTCTTTCCTTCACTAGACCCTGACTTTCTCCAGGGAGGAGACAACTTCTGATTCGTCTTTGTATCACCATAATCTAAGTACTGGGCAGGTAACAAATTTCAGTAAACAGTGAATGGATTGCAGTACATTAGTCAGGGTCTCCTTTTGCTTCTCATTACAGAAGTATTCTCTAGTCTTCTGTAGTATGACTGTCTCTTAGGTCTCCATCTTCTGCCATCTACTTTTCTCTCCCTCTCTCTTTCACTCCCCTGTAGCAATCCTTGAAGGCTCATTAACTTCATGGCTGCAATCATTTCCTTCTCTGCAGACACCTTTAAAAGTTATATTAAACATTTAGCTGGGCTTGGTGGCTCAGTCTGTACTCCCAGCGCTTTGGGAGGCCAAGGTGAGTGGATTGCCTGAGCCTGCAGGTTCAAGACCCGCCTGGGCAACTTGGCGAGACCTCATCTCTACAATAAATCAAAAATTATCCGGGCATGGTAGCGCACGCCTGTAGTTCCAGCTACTTGAAAGGCTGAGGCGGAAGGATCGCTGGAGCCCAGCAGGTCGAGGCTGTGGTGGCCGGGAGTGTGCTACTACACTCTAGTCTGGGTGACAGAGTGAGACTCCAACTCAAAAAAAAAAGTCATATTAAACATTTACTGAGCATTAAGGACACTGTACTAAAGGCTGGAATGCAACAATCCACAGGACTTGAGAATCGAAGAGTACTGAATACAGGAGACACGAGAGAGAAAAGGAGTCAAATGTCTCCAAGAAACTGAACCTGTGTACCCTAGAAAATGAGGAAGCTGGGTGGGTGCAGTGGCTCACACCTATAATCCCAACATTTTGGAAGGCTGACCCAGGAGGATTGCTTGAGCCCAGGAGTTCAAGAACAGCCTGGGCAACATAGCAAGACATCATCTCTACAAAAAAATTTTTTTAAATAGCCAGATGTCCGGGCTCAGTGGCTCAGCCTGTAATCCCGCGCCTTTGGGAGGCTGAGGTGAGTGGATTGCCTGAGCCCGCGGGTTCGAGACCC
>NW_006991182.1:9605-12884 GCF_000164805.1 Carlito syrichta | reverse complement strand
ACCCGCAGGCTCAGGCAATTCACTCACCTCAGCCTCCCAAGGCACGGGATTACAGGCTGAGCCACCGAGCCCAGCTACATATTTCTATGAAAGCATAAAATGGGGGGACTTGACCTGCTCAAGGAAACTAGCACTGAGAGCAGAAGGTAAGAGTAAAAGCTAGCTAAGTGATAAGAAGGAAAAAGTTTCAGGCAGAAGGAACAGCATGTTCAAAACCTTACAGTGAGCCGGGCGTGGTAGCGCATGCCTGTAGTTCCAGCTACTCGGAGGGCTGAGGCGGAAGGATCGCTGGAGCCCAGCAGGTCGAGGCTGCGGTGGCCAGGAGCGGCCACTGCACTCCAGTCGGGGAGACAGAGTGAGACTCCAACTGAAAAAAAAACAAAAAAACCCTACAGTGTAGAGACAGAAAGTTGGTTAGTAGTTGTCAAGGTCTGGTGGGGAGTAGGGAGAAAGGGGAGCACCTGCTAATGGGTATGGGCTGATGAAATGTTCTGGAGTGCTGGGCACAGTGGCTTACGCCTATAATCCCAGCACTTTGGGTGAGAGGATTTTCAGCCTGGACAACTTGGTGAGACTTCATCTCTACAATAAATCAAAAAATTAGCCAGGCATGGTGGTGCGTGTCTGTAGTTCCAGCTACTTGAAAGGCTGAGTCGGAAGTATCACTTGAGCCCAGCAGGTCGAGGCTGGAGTGGCCATGAGTGTGCCACTGCACTCCAGCCTGGGAGACAGAGTGAGACTTCAACTCAAAAAAAAAAAAAAAAAAAAAGCAAGCTGGGTTCGGTGGCTCAGCCTGTAATCCCGCGCCTTTGGGAGGCTGAGGTGAGTGGATTGCCTGAGCCCATGGGTTCGAGACCCGCCTGGGCAACTTGGTGAGACCTCATCTCTACAATAAATTAAAAAATCAGCCGGGCATGGTAGCGCGTGCCTGTAATTCCAGTTACTCAGAAGGCTGAGGCGGAAAGATTGCTGGAGCCCAGCGGGTCGAGGCTGCAGCGGCCAGGAGTGGCCACTGCACTCCAGTCTGGGCAACAGAGTGAGGCTCCAACTCAAAAAAAAAAAACAAAAAGAAAAAAGAAAAAGAAAAAAAATGTTCTGGAGTGAGATAGTGGTGATAGCTGCACAGTTCTGTAAATACACTAAAATCCACTGAATTGCATATTGTAAAGGGGTGAATTTTGGAGTACGGGAATTGTATCTTTTTTAAAATAAAAATTACAATAAAGATGAAGATAAATGCAAGTTAAACAACAAAAGCCGGAAAAATACCCATGTCAGACAAACCACAGCACCTTCAAGAAACTGAAAGGCCAGCGTGGCCAAAACACAGAGTGAGCGTAGGCATGGCGTCTGATGAGGATGAGGAGATAAATACAAAGAAGGATGAAAGATGAGGGTTCAGAAGCCATACTGGGAAGTCAAAGGATTGTCCATCGAACCTTCCTCCATGCTCATAGCTGAGGAGTGGAAAGAAAGAAATGAAGCCCGTGAAGAGGCCACAGGGGAAGAAAAGCAGCAACACACCAGACTTGCAGGCAGGCCAAGAGAGAAGAGGATTTCTGATAGCAGATGATGGGCAAAACACTAACCATAGCAAAGAGACTACAGAGAACAGGATCAAAAGTTCGTAGGAGCTGGGTGCAGTGGTGCATACCTGTAGTCCCTGCTACTTAGGAGGCCAAATCAGGAGGATCGCTTGGAGTCCAGGAGTTAAGGCTGCAGTATGCTATGATGGTACCTGTGAAAAGCCACTGCACAACCGGGCTCGGTGGCTCAGCCTGTAATCCTGCGCCTTGGGAGCCTGAGGTGAGTGGATTGCCTGAGCCCGCGGGTTTGAGGCTCGCCTGGGCAACTTGGCGAGACCTCATCTCTACAATAAATCAAAAAATTAGCCGGGCGTGGTAGCACGCGCCTGTAGTTCCAGCTACTTGAAGGCTGAGGCGGAAGGATCGCCAGAGCCCTGCAGGTCGAGGCTGCAGTAGCCAGGAGCAGCCACTGCACTCCAGTCTGGGCGACAGAGTGAGACTCCAACTCAAAAAACAAAAACAAAAAAGAAAAGCCACTGCACTCCAGCCTGGATGACAAGGCAAAGCCCAGTCTCTTAAAAAAAAAAAAAGAAAAAAGTTATTTGAATTTGGAGAAGGATGACCACAGACGCAGCGATGTGAGAGTGGGGGCTGGGGGAAAGAGCCAGATGGCAGAGGAATAATGAGAGAATGAGTCATGAAGACATGGAGGCACACAGTATTTGACAGTAAAAGGAGGAGGAAAATGGGACAGTAGCTTAAAGAGGGTGAGGTCATATGGAGGCCTTTTCCAAATAGAAGAGACCTGAATGTATTTGCCAATGAGAAAAAGGAGCTCAGACAAAGGAACCAATTTAAAATGTTAAGGAGAAAATAAATCATGCAACAAGTTCCCCTGAGGAGACAGGAGAAGGTGGAATCAAGATACAGGTAGAGAGCACAGACTTAGAAAATAAGACAGACTTTTCACTCTGAGGTAGGGAGAGAGAAGTAATGGAAATATATATTTTAGGCGGAGAGGAGTTTGGATAATGGAGTTCATCTCATTGGCTTCTGTCTTCTCATTAATAATACTTTTTTTTTGAGTCAGGGTCTCACTCTGTCACACAAGATGGAGTGCAGTGGCACACTCATGGCTACTGTAGCCTCAACCTACTGAGCTCAGGCGATCCTTCTGCCTCAGCCTTCTGAGTAGCTGGAACGACTGGCATGCGCTGCCACACCTGGCTAATTTTTTTTTTTTTTTGAGTTGGAGTCTCACTCTGTCGCCCAGACTGGAGTGCAGTGGCTGCTCTGGGCCACCGCTGCCTCGACCTGCTGGGCTCCGGCGATCCTTCCGCCTCAGCCTTCCAAGTAGCTGGAACTACAGGCACGCGCTACCACGCCCAGCTCATTTTTTTGATTTATTGTAGAGATGAGGTCTCATTGCCCAGGTGGGTCACGATTTTTTTTTTTTCCTTAATTGAGTTGGAGTCTCTGTCACCCAGGCTGAAGTACCGTGGCACACTCACGGCCACCCCAGCGTTGACCTGCTGTTCTCCAGCGATCCTTCCGCCTCTGCCGTCCAAGTAGCTGGAACTACAGGCACGCTACCACACCCAACTAATTTTTTATTTTTATTGTAGAGACAAGGTCTCACCAAGTTGCCCAGGCTAGTCTCGAACCTGTGGGCTCAAGTAATCCACTCACCTCAGGCTCCCAAAGAGCTAGGATTAGAGGCTGAGCCACCAAGCCCGACCTAATTTTTTTTTTT
>NW_006991182.1:3960-9585 GCF_000164805.1 Carlito syrichta | reverse complement strand
ATTTTTTTTTTTTTTTTTTTATAGAGACAAGGTCACACCAAGTTGCCCAGGTTGGTCTCGAACCCCTGGGTTCAGACATCCTCTTTCCTCAGCCTCCCAAAGTGCTGGGATTACAGCATAAGTTACCAGGTCCAGCAGTAATAATAAAAAGAGCTAACATTACTAAGCTTTTGCCATAGTGAAACAGTTTTTAATATATTATTGACTCATTTAATCCTCACAACCACCTAATAAGGTAAATACTGTTGCTATCCCCATTTTACATTAAGGAAACAGAGACACTGAGAAGTGAAATAACTTTTACAAGGTCACACAGCTAATAAATGGTAGCACTCATATTTGTACCTGTAAGATAGGAAGAGGGTAAGGTGATTTGCTAAGAGAAAAAGAGAAACTGGTGGGAAGGGGAGGAAAAAGGGAAGTTAAGGACTTGAAGAATGAATATAAGAAAGTTTAGGTGCAGTGGCTCACACCTATAATCTCAGCACTTTGGGAGGCCAAGGCGAGAGGACTGCCTGAGCCCAGGGCTTCAAGACTAGCCTGGGCAACTTGGTAAGATCTCATCTCTACAATTAAAAAAGAAAAAGAAAAGAAAACAAATTAGAGTGGCAGCACATGCCTGTAGTTCCAGGTACTTGGAAGGCCGAGGCAGAAGGATCACTTGAGCCCAGCAGGTGGAGGCTGCAGTGGCCATGAGCTTGCCACTGCACTCCAGCCTGGTGACTGAGTGAGATTCCAACTCAAAAAAAATAAAGTTTAGAATAGCCAAAGTGAAAAATATGCCACTGAGAGTGCAATTGGACCTGTTCCAGAGAAGCAGGCCCACATGTTCTCCTGCTGATAGAACCTCTCCACTTGAAGATTCTGCAATCCAGATTTCTGTGATTCTTCACTCATCCCTTCTCAGGCTATTTAAGATGATTCAGCTCTTCCTTTCAAGTTCCTGGGCTCTGAGTGTGCCCTTTGACAGGATTCTTCTAGTAAAGCTGAGGATGGCAGAGAATTATCCTTGCTGTTTCTAACAGGACCTGACACCACCCTCACGCCTGGGCAGCCTTTGAAACTTATACAACTGTACATTTTATAATGGTATTAGAATTGCGGTCTCAGTTGACCCTATGTTTCCGAGAAGATTTCTAGTTTAAAGTGAGTTAAAGAGGAACAGAGAATGTCTTGCCCTTGCTCCAGGTAACAAAACCTCTTTTTTCCAAACCAAAATTTAAAGTTGCTAAAATTTTTTATATATTCCATAATTATTTACATCACCAAGGAAACAGAAGAATTTACAAGTAAGAAACCAAACTGTCTCTATTCTCTTTCTCAAATGTCAGCAGTATTTTGGCAAAGCTTCTTAGAGGCGTGAGAACAAAAAAGCAGCAACACTAAAAAGCCAAAAAGCTCCTCATATAGAGG
The DNA here is from genome assembly GCF_000164805.1 of Carlito syrichta. Classification (NCBI taxonomy): domain Eukaryota; kingdom Metazoa; phylum Chordata; class Mammalia; order Primates; family Tarsiidae; genus Carlito; species Carlito syrichta. The sequence continues at coordinate 8,172 of NW_006991182.1, read as the reverse complement.
CATCAATCAAAAAATGCCACAACCCAAATTTTATTTCACAGAAAGAAGAATTGGGTTCAGAATGGTTCCCAGGCAAATTTGCATCATTGGTATTTACTTCTTCCACCAATATGTATTATTATTTTTTTCACATCAATACATTATTAAGAACATCCAACTTCTTAATAATTCTCTTGAGGTTGTCCTGTTCACTTGTACATGCAGACCTATGTTAATGAGGTCTGATGACTCAAAAGCATAAATACTAGCACAAATGCATTACAAGCAGGGCAGCCTGGATATTCACCTAGACAAGCAATTGGGAATCAAACTTAGATACAAAGATATAGACCCATTGTTCCTGAGATGCAAACAAGGAGCAAACACAGCACAGAATGGAATTGGGTTTAAGAATATGTCATGCAAATCCGCCTACAGACAACTCTGGGAACTGTTCCTGGGAGGAGGGTGTCATCACTTCTCCCTCAGCAGCAACATGTGCCACAGAAATCATTTTCATTTTGGAAGTGTGTTTTGATATGTTATCTCCCTTCCCTCATTTCCCTCCTCCCCGCTCTGGGGGACAAACCTGATCCTCACCAACCTCTGTTACCTGCTGCCAGAAGAAGGCGGGATGTGTGTGTGGGTGCTTTCAAACCCCTGTGAAGCAAGGCTGCTCCTAGCATCACCCAGGCAGGCATGCCCTCTGACTCCTCCTGGTGGATGTGGAGGGAAGACCAATGCCTTGTAGTGATGAGCCAAATTGTGGGCAACTGAGGAACCTCCAGAGGAGGTCAGTTCAGGACTGATGGGTAAGCTTTGACCTGTTTCTTCACTCTTTGTGGACAGATATAAGAGGGGTGCCGACTGACAATATCCAGTTCTTTACTGGGAAGAGAAGCCTACGGTTTTTTCAACTGCACTGTATGAAAGCTCAAGAAAGATCAGCAGTGTTTGACACTAAAATAGACACGAGTTTAAGGAGTTTAAGCTGTCAAAGGATTGCATTAACAGCTTCCCACTGTTATCCAGCCATAGTCTGTAGTGCTCTTCACATATGAACAAATAGTCTCTAAGAGAAGAAGGTAGTCTACTTTTTTTTTTGAGTTGGAGTCTCACTCTGTCGTCCAGACTGGAGTGCAGTGGCCGCTCCCGGCCACCGCAGTCTCGACCTGCTGGGCTCCGGCGATCCTTCCGCCTCAGCCTTCCAAGTAGCCAGAATTAGAGGCATGCACTACCACGCCCAGCTAATTTTTTGATTTATTGTAGAGATGAGGTCTCGCTGCCCAGGTGAGTCTCGAACCCGCGGGCTCAGGCAATCCACTCACCTCAGCCTCCCAAAGGCGCGGGATTACAGGCTGAGCCACCGAGCCCAGCTAGAAGGTAGTCTTCTAATTACTGTTTGTAGACAGAGGTAGATGTTATACACCCACATCTGCAAGTAAATAGCAGGTTGAAGACTTGTGGTCACGCCAGTCTGACCTTAAGCCCTATGCATGTCTTTTCCAGAAGGTTCTATACAGTCCTGAAACACCTCCCCCGCAAGCCTCGCCTCTTCTAGCAGAACAAGAAGATACCTACAGATTCTAGAAGTCTGTCTTATTCTTCCATTACTTTTGCTCCTTGGCCAGGCTAAACCCAGGATCCCTCTTCCTGTGTGTGGTTTTTTTTTTTTGAGTTGGAGTCTCACTCTGTCACCCAGACTGGAGTGCAGTGGCCGCTCCCGGCCACCGCAGCCTCGACCTGCTGGGCTCCAGTGATCCTTCCGCCTCAGCCTTCCAGGTAGCTGGAACTACAGGCGCGCGCTACCACGCCCAGCTAATTGGATTTAGAATTATCTTTATCATCCTGGCCGGGCTCAATGACTCCACCTGTAATCCCAGCATTTTGGGAGGCCAAGGTGAGTAAATTGCCAGAGCCTGTGGGTTTGAGACCAGTCCGGGCAACTTGATGTTGGGAGCCGGCCACGGAGGCCCACTGAGCGTTAGGGATCAGGGAGGGTCGTGGACGGCTCCCAACAACTTGGCAAGACCTCATCTCTACAATAAATCAAAAATTAGCCAAGTATGGTAGCACGTGCCCGTAGTTCCAGCTACTTGGAAGGCTGAGGTGGGAGGATTGCCGGAGCCCAGCAGGTTGACGCTGGGGTGGCCGCGAGTGTATCACTGCACTCCAGCCTGGGTGACAGAGAGAGACTCCAACTTAGAAAAAAATTATTATTTTATCATAATCACACTGAAGATCCTTCTTGCTATGCCATCATTTATTCCCATAGCATTTTCAAGTTCATTCTCCCTACACACACAGACATACACACACACTCCCTCCCTCTCTCTCTCTCTCTCTCTCTCTCTCTCTCTCTCTCTTTCTTTCTCTCTCTCTCTCTCAGTATTTACATGAGGTCCAAACAGACTAATTCTAGATGGGAATACAGAGTCTGAATCCATAGCCTTTGGGGAGTGTGATTCGAGACTACCTGCTTACCTGAATGAAAGATAGAGCAGGGGTGTGAGTTGTGAGTCCATGATCACTATCCGTAGGGCAGAAGATAAGACACAATGAGAGGACAGACCTTATGTCAACCCCAGTGATGCAACAGCTGTTTTCCAAGTTCTTGTTGATGTTTCTCACTGGCCTAGGAGATAGGGAAGTTCAGAAAACATAGTAATAGCACCTACGCTGACAATCATACTGAGGAATGGAAGGAAAGCCTGTATGTCAGGGAAGCAATTTAATCCTTGATTATAGTCATCACAATTTAATATAATTTATAGCATACAAAGCTCTTTTGTAAATGATAGTTGATGTTCTAGTGAAAACGCCAGAGACGTGTGTTCTTTTTTGTTTGCTTTTTTGAGCTGGAGTCTCACTCTGTTGCCCAGGCTGGCGTACAGTGGTACGTTCAACAGTCACCGCAGCATCAACCTGCTGGGCTCAGGCGATCCTTTCACCTCAGCCTTCCAGGTAGCTGGAACTACAGGGATGCACCGCCACACCCAGTTAATTTTTTTTTATTTATCATGGAGATGAGGTCTTACCAAATTGCCCAGGCTGGTCTTGAACCCCTGGACTTAAGCAATCCTCTCGTCTTGGCCTCCCAAAGTGCTGGGATTACAGACTTGAGCCACAGTGCCCACCCAAGAAGTGTGTTCTTATCCCCATTTTACAGATGCAGCTGAAGATACAGAAAGGTTCTGTAGCCAGAGTCAACCAGGCCAACAGAGAACATAAAGCAGAATGAAAGGAAGGAAACCGGCCGGGCTCGGTGGCTCAGCCTGTAATCCCAGCACTTTAGGAGGGCAAGGAGAGTGGATTGCCTGAGCCCGCGGGTTCAAGACCTACCCGGGCAACTTGGCGAGACCTCATCTCTACAATAAATTTTAAAAAACTAGCCGAGTGTGGTAGCGCATGCCTATAGTTCCAGGTTCTTGGAAAGCTGAGGCGGAAGGATCACCGGAACCCAGAAGGTTGAGGCTCCGGTGGCCAGGAGCGTGCCACTGCACTCCAGTCTGGGTGACAGAGTGAAACTCTAACTCAAAAAAAAAAAAAAAGATACCATTGGGGAAAGGAGAACCTATTCAGTAAATGGTGCTGGGAAAACTGGCTGACCACATGCAGAAGACTGAAACAGGACCCCTATCTATCCCCATACACAAAAATTAACTCTAAATGGATCAGAGACCTAAATGTAAAACCTCAAACCATAAGAACCTTAGAAAATGAAGCCGGGCTCGGTGGCTCAGCCTGTAATCCCGCGCCTTTGGGAGGCTGAGGTGAGTGGATTGCCTGAGCCCGCGGGTTCGAGACCTGCCTGGGCAACTTGACGAGACCTCATCTCTACAATAAATAAAAATGAGCCGGGCATGGTAGCGCATGCTGTAGTTCCAGCTGAGGCAGAAGGATCACCGGAGCCCAGCAGGTCGAGGCTACGGTGGCCGGAAGCGGCCACTGCACTCCATCTGACAGAGTGAGACTCCAACTCAAAAATAAATAAATAAATAAAATAAAATAAAGTGGTCTTTAAAAAAAAAGAAAATGAAGGACATACCCTCATGGAAATTGGAACTGGCATCCTGTTCCTGAACGAAACCCGAAACCCACAGGCCATAAGAGATAAGATAGACATGTGGAACCTTATTAAACTGACAAGCTTCTGCAAAGCCAAAGAAACCATCAGAGAGCAGGGAGACAGCCTACAGACTGGGAAAAAGTATTTGCCAACTCCAGGTCTGA
>NW_006991182.1:1861-3354 GCF_000164805.1 Carlito syrichta | reverse complement strand
CGGAGATGGGATTAACGGTAGTAAATATCTGTCTGGGGATGGGGAGACACCTCTTATCAACAAGGGTGCCTGAACGAAGCATATTTGTATACCCAACCCTTAACTGTACCCCACAATATCATAATAAAAAATATTGATTAAAAATGAAATAAAATAAAATAAGATAAAAAGAAAGGAAGGAAACCCCAAGAAAGAAATCAATACGGTTGAGGGAAACTGCTAAAGGAGGGAGGGGCACACCTCAACAACAAGAGTACCTGCATGATCAATGTTTATAGACCTAACCCTGAATTGTACCCCACATCTTTATAATAAAAATTAAAAAAAAAAAAACCAACAAACTCCGGAACTGTACCTCCTAATTACTTCCATTTCTATTTGAAGTTCTAATAAAGCATCTGAAAACAAACAAAAAAAAGAAGGAAATCAATAAAGCTAACTGCCCTCAGAAAAGATATGAGCATCTTAACTGCTATGATGCATGGGATTCTGTGTCAGGATCAGGGATAAAAAGTGGAGCAAAGCCACTCAGTTCTACTAACCTCCCCAACTCTAAACCCCTGGACATGTTGCAGAGGCAAAGGAAACCTGGGAAGGTAGCCCACAGATCTTCCCAGGGATGGGGACCATGGAAACACTAGACCTTATCATTAATTAAAACTGCAAGCTTCCTTCCTTACTTTCTTATGCATATTTGATGGATCACTATAAAATGTTAACCAGGAACTCAAGTTAATATTGTTGAGAGTAGAACCCTGTCCTTCTGCTGTTCCCTCCTAGCCTCACTCTTCTGCTGCTGCTGTTGCTGTTTGCTTTTTCTCCTCCCTCAGCACCACTCACTTCCTCTGCCTCTTTCGCATGAGCCTGTCTCTCCTCATTCCTCCTCCTTGCTGTTTTCTTCCTGTGCTCTTGGAAGAACCAAACAGATCCACTGCAAGGACTCTGTGAAACACAATGGAACAGGCGTGGTGGCTGACCTGGTGAGGGGAACACATCACAGGAAACCATGCTTATATCCTAGAGCCGGTCACCCAGGACTGGACTGGAATTTCCCTGCTGTCCTATTGGCAGTAACTCAGGGAGTCCAGATGGTCCTAGAAAAATCACTGGTCCAAAGACACAAAAACAGAATTGATTTTTTTTTTGAGTTGGAGTCTCACTCTGTCACCCAGACTTGAGTGCAGTGGCACACTCATGCCCACCGCAGCGTCACCCTGCTGGGCTCAGGTGATCCTTTCACCTAAGCCTCCCAGGTAAATGGAACTACAGGCACATGCCACCATGCCCCACTAATTTTTTGATTTATTGTGAGATGAAGTCTCACCAAATTGCCCAAGCTGGTCTTGAACCCGTGGGCTCAGGCAATCCTCTCACCTCGGCCTCCCAAAGTGCTGGGATTATAGGCATGAACCACCATGCCTGGTCTTAGAATTGATTTTTTTTTTGAATTGGAGTCTCACTCTGTCACCCAGACTGGAGTGCAGTGGCCGCTC
>NW_006991182.1:0-883 GCF_000164805.1 Carlito syrichta | reverse complement strand
GAGGCTGCGGTGGCCGGGAGCGGCCACTGCACTCCAGTCTGGGCAACAGAGTGAGACTCCAACTCAAAAAAACCCCAAAACAAACAAACAAACAAAAAAGAGTTTGGGATAATTCCAAATTGGATGCACCATTGATATGGTCATTAATGATTTAAACTATAACACTTTCCCTTGGCTACCACTCTAGGTGGCTAACAGAAGGCATACTGACCCTACAAATCAGCGACCCTTCTTTCTTCTCCCCTCTGGTGATTTCCTGAGCAGTGGTTCTCAAAGAGGTGGAGAGGAACATATCAAAGTCTGTGCTAGCTTTACAAAGTACAAATGCCTACTCCCACCTTTTTTCCTGCCTACTCAGGAACTTGCTGTGCCTTCCCCTACCCCTCATCTCCATGAGAATCATTGTCTTAAAGCAAATGTTGTATGGGTATAAAGGAAAAGCACACACAAAGGGATTCACAAAGGTAATTCTGATTTGAAAGAAATCTCATTCCCACTCAGTTTATTTTAACTCTTACTGATGACTGTGTCCAAGTCGTTGACCTTGATTCATGGACAGAGCTTTCCCAGAGCATACAAAAGCCCCAGGAAGACTGAGGTCAGCTGTTTCTTCTCTTCTTTTTTTTTTGCACTTCGACGGCGGAGGGGAGAGGATTGTCTGAGTCCAGGGATTAGAGACCAGCCTGGGCAACTTGGGGAGACCTCATCTGTATAATAAATCAAAAAATTAGCTGGGTGGGGTGGCACACGCCTGTGGTTCTGGCTACCACTACTTGGAAGGCTGAGGCAGAGGGTTTGGCTGAGCTCAGCAGGCCGAGGCTGTGGTGGCTGGTAGCGTGCCACTGCACTCCAGTTGGGTCGACAGAGTGAGACTCCAACTCAA
>NW_006991181.1:0-956 GCF_000164805.1 Carlito syrichta | reverse complement strand
CAACTGGATGGTCTTACATTGGATTAAAGAAATAAAATTCAATAAGAGAAATTTACAAATTCACTTATTAATTAAAAATGAAACAGAAAAGAAGACAAGGTACTACTGAAGTTCTAGAAGCTGTGGGCAAATATAAGAGAAAGTTGCAAAATGCCTAAATCCCTAGGATTCAAAGAAATGCAATGTTCCGTAATTAATAACAGAGGTAGCTACACACAACAATATCGGAAATTGTTCTAGTGTGAATTTCAGTTGAGTCTCAAGTTTTACATTGATTGCCCTATTAGTTTTTATTCTTTTTCTAGGATGGGGGAGATGAGCACTATGAGGAAGTGTTTTGTGAACTCAGTTTTGATATAGCTCAGATTGGATTTGCCCAAGAATATTTACTCAACTGAGTAATTACATTGGCAAACTACGTGATTGGAAGTATAGGGGGTGTTGATGATATTTCTTTTTTTCTTTTATTTTTTTTTAATGATCCAGAGATCTTTTATTTTTGACACCTATTAAGCCATGAATTCATAGGGAATAGATTCCAGAAGCTCCGGCTCCTTTCCATTGGTTCTCACAAAGTGTGCTTCTGTGGGTGGAGCAGGCTGGTGCTTCAGCTGAACCCACGTGCCTTTCTCCTTGACTTCCTTCTTTTTCTGGTCATTTTTCTTCACGTGTTTCAGGAAGCTATCTCGACTCTTCGAGTGCTTAATATGCTCAATACACACATTAATTCTTTTGGCAAGAATCTTGCCCTTGACTTGTTCGTTAACAACAACGCCAACAGCATGCTGGGTGACATTGTAGACTCTTCCTGTCTTACCATGGTAACATTGTGGGGCGTTCCTTTCTGAACAGTACCCATTCCCTTGATGTCTGCAATATCACCTTTTTTATAGATTCGCCCCTCCTCTTTCCCTTTGTGTTGGTCATTTTGGCCAACTACCGGAAGATGGCAGTTG
>NW_006991180.1:0-959 GCF_000164805.1 Carlito syrichta | reverse complement strand
TGTCCACACAAAAACCTGCACATAGATGTTTACAACAGCCTGATTCATAATTTTTTAAACTTAGAAGCAACTACAGTGTCCTTCAGTAGATAATAAACTGTGTTACATACAAGCAAAAGCATACTATTCAATGCTAAAAAGAAAAGAGCTATCAAGCCCTGAAAAGATGTGAAGGAAATTTCAATGCATTCCACTAAATGAAATGAGCCAATCTGAAATGGCCACATGCTATATGATGCTAACCATGTAACATTTAGGAAAAGTCAAAACTACCAAGACAGTAAAGAAATCAGTCCTGTCAGGAGTTGGGTTAGGGGAGCGGAGAATAGCAGGGCAAAGGGATGGGGGCATTGGATAGGCAGAGCACAGAGGATTTTTTAGGGCAGTAAAATATTCTGTATGATACTATAATGGTAGACATATGTCATTACACATTTTTCCAAGCCCATAGAATGTATGACACCAAGAATGAACCTGTGGCAGAGAGGAGCTGAAAACAGTTAAAATTATTCCTTTTTAAAATTCAGTCTGCAAACTTCAAACCTGCTAGACATGGGACATGAGGAAACCAAATAGCCACAAGGTACTTTCCTGGAAGTGCAAGATAGTAATGACTCACAACCTTACCCCCCACCCCCACCCCTACATCCTCTCTTTGTGAAGTTATTGGTTTACAATCCTGCTTGTCATGTATACCCTGGAGACAATTTGTTCTTTGAATATCTGGTTTTGCTAAATACAACCTTGCAAATTCCAAAGAAAAATGTGTAGACATACAACCTCATCCCCCTCCCTTACCTAAACTAATGTGTAAAACCCCTCTTCTCTTTTTTCTGGGTTGTTCAGCCTTAGAACATTAGCCTGCTGAGTCATGGCTGGCACTAATAAACCACTGCTTCCTAAGATAGCCTCAGTGTCACTGTCTCTCTGTTTTTCCACAACAAACCCATCTAAACTAC
>NW_006991179.1:0-10391 GCF_000164805.1 Carlito syrichta | reverse complement strand
CTAGTTTGGCCTTGAAATCCCAGGGGGGCACGGCGGGGATTCCTTGTAGTCTCCTGACTGCTGACGATTCTGGAGCCAGAGATTGGCTCTGATTTGTCCAGTTGTAGAGAAATGGTGACACGATGCGGAGGCTGGAAGCTAAAAGAAAACACACGCTACCGTGACTCGGATTCGAACCGAGGTTGCTGCGGCCACAACGCAGAGTACTAACCACTATAGGATCACGGCGAGCCATGGGCGCACCGATGACTCCTCTTCTTCCTTTAAACGTGATAAGTAGTTGCTTCATCTTAGAGCGCTTCTTTTCCCATCATTTTTCGTTTCTCCCTCCTTGTCTAGATTTTTCCCCCTGCTTTCTTCGACTTCGGCGACGAGAAAAAACACTTATCGTCTCTCAAGGATCCGGTCATTATCGCAGCACAAGGCTACGGGGAAGTCTAGTCTCGGTTTCCAGCCTCCCCACTTCTCCCCTCCCGGTGGCAGTTCTCTGGTCGACCCTTCCCTTCCCCTTCCTGCCCTCCGCCCTCACCCTCCCATCGGGCAACAGCCGGGTTGAGCGCCCGCAGCCCCACCGCGCAGAAGGGGCGCTGGGGGCCTTTCCCGTAAAGGCTTGGAAAAGCAAAAGGAAAGAAAAACCATGGAAAAACCATCATGATCTCCACTCTCAGGATGCGCAAAGGACTGAAAGCCAGAGATGACTGTGGCGTAGTTCACCAAGTCCTCGCTCACTGTGCGCCCTGGTGAGTGCCAGACCCCCTCACCACAGAGAACCCCGAAGCGACCCCCGCCACGATCCGGCGCTGCTGGAGCCTCCCCGCACGGGAAACAGGACCCGAAGAACGGCAGCCGGAGATCCGCCGTGGCCCGAAAGCGACTCGGCAGGGGGGACGCAGACAGGCTCCTTCATTCGGTGAAGGCGGCGCAGAGAACGGGAAGAGCCATCAAGGGAGCCCACGGAGCGTTCAGCTTTGCCTGGGACCCTCGCGGGCCCGAGTCGCAGGCCGGGCGTCTCCGGGGGTTTCTGGGGCAGGAGACGGGCAGGAGGGGAGAAGGCCTTTCGACTGCTCTATGGCCTCCGAAATCACCCAGTGCGCGTTGTCCCACGGGAAGAGCACCACGGTTCACCGCTCCAACCTCTCCGGTTTTGGAGGCCGTGGAGCTTGCAGAGTGGTCCCACCAGGCATATCCCAGGACTGAGGGAATCTGGGTTATGGTGAAGCCTCACTTCCTACAAAGACTCAGAAGGGTTACAGAGTCGGGTCTCGGTGGCGCAATCCGTTAGCTTGTTCCACCGTTAACTGCAAGGTTGGTGGTTTGAGCCCGCCCAGGGACGTGAGTTACCACCTTTCACCTGCTGCTGTACCCTCAACTACCAGTTGTTTAAGACGGTCAGTGTTCTTTTCCCACCTTCCTGGCCAACTTATGTCTGAGACCTGGCAAAGACCACCTCATCTCAAGCTACTATTGTCACGAAAGGTCTGCTGTTTGCCTCCTTTCTTCCTGAAAGACCTAAGAATCTACTTCAAGTGCCATGACATCTTCATTCGTTCCTTCATAGACTTTATACCGTTAAGGTAAACTCTTGTGCCTCAGGAGATTTTTTTCATTTGCAAGAAGAGGCCAACGATAGTATCCTATGCCCAGGACGTGCCTGCATTTAGTGATTACTCGATCAACAATGTTGTGACCAGTGAAATCATTCAACACCATGATGGTCCTCTCCACTGTTTTTGAAAACAGCATTTCTCCCTCAGTTTGCACATATTTTATTTGACCTTTTTCAAATGTTTGAAATGAAGTTGGTTTCATGGTTTTAGGAGTACACGTAATGCTACAATCATCATTCTTCTACACATATCTTGAATCACTCCTGCAGCTATTTCTATAGTGTCAAGAACTGGATGTGCAATTGCTACATTATCATGTTTATATAATGCTTCTACTTAGAGTGGATTCTGCAAATTTATCTTCCACAAAGGGGAAACAAATCATATTCCAATTTATTTCCCAATTCTATCAATATTCCCTTCGTCATTTACTTGCCAGCACAACAAATTTTCTAGACATCTACATATGAAATTCTAGAAAGTGGAATGGAGCTTTCCTAGCTAACTGAGGGGGAGGTACAACAGAAGGCCATGGTGGGCATTACAGATAACTATAGACAATGAACAGGTAAGCTTGTATGATTTTAAAGTCCTCCAATAGCTATCACTGTTTACAGTGATGACCGAGTCACAGAGGTTCAGAGAACCTGGAGCAGAGTGACCTCTTTGATAGCTTTCTGTCAATTGCTTACCCAAGGGGAGGAAACTCACAATGGCCTAGATGCTTTTTTCTCCTCCTCTTTTATTGGTTTTATTTGATGAAAACACTCTAATGCTGATTTTCCCTCCTATACCATGATGAACTGGCATGGTGGTAACTGTCTTTAGGTAATCTTTGGCAGATTTTTACAGGGGTATGTCTACAAAAATTAGCCATTTGAGATAAACATTATTGGAGCCAACAGAATCCTGCACCCAGCAGGCACCTGATTTAGACCTGGCTTCATAGAGTTGTTGGCTCATGTTCCCTCATTTCTCCTGTTGATTCTCATGAGCAGAAATTGAGAAGTTTTGCTCTTATTTACTAAGTATGGTTATTGGATGTCTGTCTCCCTCTCTCTTTCTCTCTCATTTTTTCGTGGCTATTTTCTGCCAGCAGCGGCATCAGTGTGGGTTTCTGGCTTTGATATTATGAAGTAAACTTCTAGGGACAATCTTTGTGGGGTAGTGGTTGAAAGGGATTCATTCCTTGATTGGCGACCCATGACACATAGTCTAGTCTGTGAGTCTTTTTAAATTGTCTATTTATTATCCTGGTGATTCTTCTGCTTCCTGATATTTGACATTGCGGCAATGAGAACTTGTTCACATCTTTTCTTTCTGATGTTTTGATGAACATCTTATGGGCACAATAATTGTCACCAAAACAAAGCCCTGATATCAATATAGCCATTCTTGCTCTCCTTTGGTCATATTTGCTTAACATGCCTATTTCCGTGCTTTTGCTTTAAACTTGCCTTGTCATTATGTTTGAAGTTAGTTTCTTTGTAGCCAGCATATAGTTGGGTCATATCTGTTAACCCACTCTGCCAATCTCTGTATTTAATTGGTGTATTTTGACCCTTGACACTTAATGTGATATTGTTGAGCTTAAGTGTGCCTGTGTACTTTTAATTTACTGCTGGTTCTCTCTGTTTTTGTACTCCATTTTTGTTTTTTGGATTTTTCTCCTTCTTAACTTCCAGTGTTGACTTGCACATTTTTGAGGATTGCAGTTTGCTTCATCCATAGTGTTTTTGAGTATATATGTTGTATGGTTACCTTGGTTTCTCCAGGTGTAGATATTATATGTATGTATCTATATCTTATCACAGTATACTGGTATCATTATTGTACTAGGTCAAGTGAAGTATAGAAAATGTATCTCTCTTGTATGTCTCCTTACCCTCCCACTGTGTAATATAATTTTTTCAGACCTTTTGTTTACATAGATTTAGAAGCACATCAAATAGTATGTGGTTATTTTTCTTCAACTGTCAAACATAATTTCAAACACTCTAGAGGAGATGCAAAATCTATTCTGCTTTCTGTTTATTTCTTCTTTTCTGATGACTCAAGGTTCCTTCTTTAATTATTTACTTTCTGTTTAGAGAATTCCTGGTAGCCATTCTTTTAGGGTAGAACCTCTGTTTACAGATTCCCTTAGTTTCATGTAATCTGAAACTGTTTTCATTTTCCCCTTAATTTCTGAAAGATGTTGCTAGATACAGAAGTCTGGGATGACAAATGTTTTCTTTAAGCACTTGAGTATTGTGCACTTCCTTCTGTCTCCACAGCTCCAGATGAGAAATCGGCTGTCCTTGGAATTGTCTCCCTCTCCTCATGTAAGAAGTCAGCTTTCTCTATTGCTGTTAAGATATTTTCTTTCTGTTAAGATGTCCATCCTACCCAAGGTAATCTATGGATTTAATCCAATATCCAGTAAATTACCAGCACTATTATTCTCAGACCTGGAAACAACAATACAGAAATTCATATGGAGTCATAAATGACCACAAATAGACAAAACAATCCTCAGCAAAAACAAAATCAAAAATAAAGCAGGAGGTATTACAGTTCCAGACTTTAAACCTTATTCTAGAGCTGCAATAATCAAAACAGTCTGGTATTGGTACAAGAGCAGGTATATTGATGAATGGAATCAGATAGAGATTCCAGAAGCAAATCCTCAATATCTCAACCAACTCATCTTCAACAAAACCTCCACTAACTACCACTGGGGAGAGAACTTATTCAGTAAATGGTGCTGGGAAAACTGGCTGACAACATTCAGAAGATTAAAACAAGACTCCTACCTATTGTCATACACAAAAATCAACTCCAAATGGATCAAACACCTAAACATAAAACCTCAAACCAAAGAGCCTTAGAAAATACTCTGTTCACTTTTCTCGTTTGTTTTTTCTTTTCTTTTTTTTTTCCTGTTGGTTAGATTATGTCACTTCTCCAGTTTCATGTTCCCATTTACTGCTTTTTTTGCTCTGCACCATCCATTCTGCTGTTGGGCCTCTCCTCTGGGCTTTGTAATTTGGTTGTTGTATTCTTCATTTCTAATACATTCATTAGGTTATTTTTTATTTCTTATATTTCTTTGCTAGGACTTTCTATTTTTTTTAGTTTTTTCATTTGTTTCAAGTGTATCATCTCTCATGGAAGCATTTTTATGATATTTGCCATAAAATCTTTGTCAGGTAATCCTAACATCTCTCTCATCTCACTATTAGCATCTATTTACCATCTATTTGCTTTCAGTGTGAGAGTTTCCTGGTTCTTGGAAACTGATGCGTGTGTGCACTTGAAATCTTCACTTTGGGGTATTATGTTATCAGACTCTGGATCTTATTTAAGCCTTCTGTTTTAACTACCTTTTTATCTGACTGTACTTCTGCAGAGGGGAAGGAGGTAGTGCCACCTCATTACAGCCAGGAGTATGTATAAATCCGGGTTTCTCACCTGACCTACCTCTGTGTCCATCCTGGGTAGAGGTGCTCTTAAAGTGGGGTGGGAGCTCCAACTTCCCATTTCTCCTCCTCTGACCTCCCCTTTCCCCTGACTGGGAGGGGAGGAGTTCTCCATTACTGCTTTCCACATGACTTCCAGGGACACCACAGAACAGGGGTGGCCTTCTCATTGTTGGATGAAAGTGAAAGCCCTGACTTTCTGACACCAAAGGGAGGAAGAGGTCCTTCATACTGCCTAGTAGAATCCTGGCTCCAAATGCAGATTCCACTCACAAGATACTGGACTTATTATCATGTTTCTGTTTAAAGAACTCCCTTTAGGCATTCTTGTAGGACAGAACTTCTGCTGAGAGATTTCCTTAGTTTCATATAATCTGAAACTGTTTTCATTTTCCACTTAATTCCTGAAAGATGTTGCCATCAGGAATGTAAAAAGAAAGAAAGAAAGAAACATGACACTGGCAGACTGGACTTCGAGGTGCCCATTATACCATTGCAGATGTGAATATCTAAGCCCCCCGTTCAGACTTTGCTTTCTTTTGTGTGGATGTAGCCACAGTTTTTTTCCCTGTGGTGTTTGACCTGAGAAGAATGGTTATTGCATGAAATCTTTTTGGCTTGCCATGACCCCTTTCCTGGTCCTTTGCCTAGAGAGAACAAGATATTATTGGGGCTTTTAAAATCTGTACTCCTTGGTACTTCTGGGTTGCCAGACTCTTCACCTCTACATCTAGCATGTATGGGGGGAAGGAATACCAGGAAAATCACCTCCTGGTTTTCCTTGGGCCCTGAGAAACTGAACTGGCCTGGTTTTTCTTTTCTGCCTTTCAAAATCTCCTTATGTTTGTTTTATATACAGTGTCCAAGGTTTTTAGTTGTAATGAGTAGAAAACATAGGAAAAAGTTCATGTAGTCCATCTCTCCTGTGTATGACATTTATGTCCTTCCTTGCCTTATTGCTTTGCCTGTAATGCCTGTGGTGAGGGTGGGCTTTCTTGCTTTGTTCTCAATCTTAGGGAAAAAGCTTTCAGTATTGTGTCAAATGATTTTCTTCATCGATTGGTAAATTCATGTAAATTTTCTTCTTCTCTTGTTTTTTTTTTTTTTTTTAGCCAGGTGCTTCACTTTGTCCTCCAGCCTGATGTGCAGTGGCATGACCACAACTCACCACAGCCTCAACCTCCTGAGTTCAGGCTACCTCCTGCCTCAGCTTCCCGAGTAGCTGCAACTATAGGTACATGCCACCATGGCAGTTAATTTTTTAATTTTTAATTTTTTGTAGAGACCAGGGTTCACTGTTTTGTCTAGGTTGGTCTCAAACTATGGGCTCAAGCAATCCTCTCACCTCAGCCTCTCAAATTGCTGGAATTACAGCTATGAGCCACCATGCTCAGTAACCAACAACATTTATTATCACGAATCTGTGGCCAAACTCACCTCATCAATGAGGGAACCTTAAAGAAATAGTGATCCATTCATACTAGAAAACAAGATACAATTACTGTATTTCAAATATTCATCTACATAGTGACAGTATCTATATTGAGGTCACCATTTACAATATCAGTCACAATGGCTAATGATTATGGAGCATTTACTATGTGGCAGGCCCTGGGCTCAATATTTTACTTGCAAGTCTCATTTATACTTTGGACAACTGGTGTGCCTAGTTTATAATTCAGAAATGGAGTCACAGAAAATGAATTGTCCAAAGTCACACCACAGCCAAATGAGCCTTCCTCTCAAATCCAGGGCTTCACCACAGAAGAGTCTATGATTTTCTTGTTCTTGCTGGGGGTTTTCAGCTTCTCAGAAGGTGCAACCTTAAAAGTCAGCCTGGGGTTGGGGGGGGAGGTGGAGAAGGAAGGTGTATATTGGCCATGGGGAACATAGGTTCTAGAGCTCCAGAACTGAGTTTTTTGCCTAAAATAAAAATGCTGCAAATGGCTTTTATTTTTTCTAGCAAATCCGTAAGCATTCAGGCAGGATTTGTGTCATCTGAATTGCAGCAGAAGGGCAGCAAAGACTCCATATTTAGGCCAGAGGTGAGCTGTGATCTTGCCACTGTATTCCAGCATGGACGACAGAGTGAAAGCCCAACCAAAAAGGAAACAGAAAAAAATAAGAGAAAAGAAAAGAAAAATGAAAAAAAAAAAAAAGGCATATTGAGATAACTGGATATGGAAGAATGAAGGTCACAAAAGATGTGCCCATTCTTTGCTATGCCTCATCTGTCACTTAACCCATCATCCTCCTACGTCCATATGATTGATGTGGGTGGGAGGACATGAACCAGTTAGGCTCCCACTTTACCACCCCCTCTTGATGCCTTCAGATGTGAGCCTCCTGAAACAGGGACCTTGGACTTGTTTATCATGCAGTATCTTGCCTGAGCAAGACTATTAGCAAGTTCCAAAAAATGTTCAGTGAATGAAGGCATTCTAATGCAGGGGGCAGGGGAGATAAAGAATTCAGCTGGGCTCAGTGGCTCAGCCTGTAATCCTGTGCCTTTGGGAGGCTGAGGTGAGTGGATTGCCTAAGCCCATGGGTTCAAGACCCGCCTGGGCAGCGAGACCTCATCTCTACAATAAAATTAAAAAAAATCAACTGGGCGTGGTAGCACATGCCTGTAAGCGGAAGGATCGCCGGGGCCCAGCAGGCAAGACTGCGGTGGCCGGGAGTGGCCACTGCACTACAGTCTGGGCAACAGAGTGAGACTCCAACTCAAAAAAAAAAAAAAAGAATTCTACTGAACTTCAAGCTTTTGATCCTTTGAGTAACTTGGCTACTGTGAAAATAAAAAAGGTTTTCAAAGGCGGGTGCTCTCTGGAATGCTTATTTTAAGTCTAGAGGGCTTCAACAAGATTGAGCTCTCTATCCAATATAGTGCCATGGCTTCAGTCTGTGGGACTCACATAAAGGTAAATGTGGAAAGTTGGAGAGGAGGAGAACTGGGTAAGACTTGGGGCAGCCTAGAGTTGAGGGACAAAGACAGAAACAAACACAGACACAGTTGAAGAGGTGGAATGAATGTGTGGGAGGAAAAATATGTCAAAGCAAAGGATTTAGTGTGTAAACATCAGAGTTAAATTTTGCTGCTGAGATTCAGCAGAACAAAGGAAATGAGGAGCCAATAGCGCCAAGGATCCAGGTCCGTATAAGATGTATTGTCAAGGGAAGGATTTTATGGCTCCAGTGATTTGTCTCAAGGAGAATTTTCTTGCAGAACAAAACAAATACTGTCAAGGAATAATATAGAGACACTTAGCATGCTAACTTAGCCTTGTATAGAAGGGAGAAGAGTCATTAGATAGTCTTCATCAAAGAAAGCAAAATGCAATTCATAAAGAAAAGAGAAGAGGAGCAGATGTCTGGGAGTGGCCATTCTTTCATCTCTTATTTGAAAAGCTTCTTGACAGGATGTAATTCAGGGTTCTTCTGATCAGTTTTCTTTCGACTTGCTCCCATCAGTCAGACTGGACTATTCATAATTTATGAAACAATGGGTTGAATCCTAAGGAAGGTCTTGCTTCAGTCATGGAAATAATCATCCCTAGACTAACCTACCTAAAAGAAAATTAAAAATAAAAAAGCAAAATCCAAAAGGATTAAATGCATCCCAAGTCACTTAACTGGTATCTCAGAAAACAGAACAAAACAAAAACAAACTGTGTTTCAAGTTTTATAGCCAGTAGGCAAGAAATTAAACTTCACAATGTCTAGCATCTGATCAAAGAATACCACACATGCAAAGGGGCTGGAAACCATGACTTATAATGAATGAGGAGAATACTTGATCAATAGAGAAGATGACAGAGCTCACATAATAGTAGATTTAAAAGAGAGGACTTTAAAACATGTATCATGACTGTATTCTATAGGACCAAAGTGTGAATTAGAGATGCAGGACACGTAAAAGCTGCCCAATTCTATTTTAGAGACGACAATCACCATACCAGAGATGATAAATTTGCTGGAAGGGATTAATAGCAAATTAGACATTGCAGAAGACATAATCAGGGAATGCATAGCCATGAATAATTGAAAATATTCAAAATGAAACAGAACAAAGAGAATTTTTAAAAAATGAACACATCATCAGTGAACTGTAGGGCAGCCTTAAAAGGCCTAAAATACAAGTATCTGAAGCTTGAAAAGGAAACATTTTTGAAGATACAATGGTTGATAAATTTCAAATATAATGAAAATTGTAAATTCAGAGACCCAAGGAGCTGATGAACCCAGAGCACAAGAAACATACAGAAAACATATCAAGATATTTCATAATCCAGTTACTCAACCCTGTTACTCAACTCCAACCAGAATAAAAAGACTTTGTACATATGCAGCAACAAAGACAAGAATTGTATCAGATTTCTTTCACTCTTGCAGGACTCCATTGGAAGCAACACAAGTGAGAACACAGCAAAGCCACATCTTCAAATTACTAGGAGAACGAAGATGAGTTAACCTAGAATTCAGTGCCACAACCCCCCCCAATAAAAATGTGAAATAAGGGCATTTAGAGATGTATGAAAGCCAAATGCATTCACAACCAGTGCACCCACACTACAGGAAAGTCAAAGGAATCTCCCAAGTAGAAAAAAATGGATATCAGATGAAAATCTGGATCTACAAGAAGAAATGAAAAACACTAGAAATGGGTGGCATATGTTAGTCATTTTCTTATTATTTAATTCTCTAATTAAATATTAGGCACTTTTTCAGTCTTGGTGACATAGCGATACCTCGTCTGTACAAAAATAAAATCATTAGCTGGGTGTAGTGGTGTGCACCTGTAGTGCCAGCTACTCAGGAAGCTGAGGCAAGAGGATTCCCTAAGTCCAGGAGGTTGAGGCTGCCGTTAGGTTCGAGTGTGCCACTGCAGTTCATTCTGGGTGTCAGCATGCAAACCGAATCAATAAATTTAAAAAATTGACGGTTTAAAGAAAAGTAATAACAATGGGTAGTGGAGTTTACAACATGTGCATAAGTAAAACGCCTGGTAATGACAGCATCCAGGCCAGAAGGCAAGGTATAATCTCACTTTGATGCAGAACATGAGTTAAAGATGTATGATATAAACCCTAAAACCATAAAATAACAATAGAGTGTTATAGCTAATAAGTCAACAAAGGAGAGGAAATGGGATAGTATAAAAACCACGTAAACACTATGATAGAGCAATTGCTCTTTGAGGACCTCCATCTAGAAATACTTCCACCAGTGGCCGAAGATGTGTGTACAAGAAGGATGACTACAGCGTTCTAAGTAATAAAATCGTAGACTCGATTTGATTTCAAGAGTTATATGAAAAGGGCTA
>NW_006991178.1:0-1130 GCF_000164805.1 Carlito syrichta | reverse complement strand
TGGCACTGCACTCCAGCCTGGGCAACAGGGTGAGAGTTTGACTAAAAAAAAAAAAAAAATAGGCATTTAATCAAATGAGCATGTACCTCAGATGTGAATTAAGCTTGTATTGAAAGGCATATGGAAGTGGCAGAGGAGAATTAAATGAAGACAAAGAAAAGCTCTTCCTCTTTCTGACTTTATACGATTTCTGTACTCTAGAACAAAAGACAGCTATTTCAAGGTCCAAACAGAGACAACAATCTGAAAGAGTGGATGTAATTATATAATTGATCTTCACCAGTGGCATGGATAAAAATCTATCTCCCCAATAAAGTTATTGTGATATCTTGTAACTATAAATAACGGAGCCCCTACTTCAAGCACCTGCGCTTACTACAGCAAAATGTCCCTTTAAGCTGTGTTCACACTTGGCCTTTAACTCCAGTGAGGAAAAAGCAGAAGGAAATAGGACTATAATACCATCTGAGTGATTTAGAACAGGCATAAGGAAAGGCACTACTCCCTGAAAGTTTATACACTCATAGATAAGGGATTATGTGACCAGGGTGATATATTTCTGGCCCTGCCCAGAAGCCAAGCATTGTACTACTTATCATTCTGGGTGTCACCAAATGAATAAATTGGAAACAAGAATTATTCTTGTGTAATGGGGAGAGGGACAACATACATACTTATTCTTAGCAAATTGATACATAAGTACTAGATCCGGGATTTTTAATTCAATGTCCTAAAGCAGCCATGAATGAGTTTCAGAAAACCGATAAACACCTCAAAATTAAGTATACAAAATTTGATATGCATACATATATACTATAGTTAGACATGCAAAATGATTCAATACCTCTTTATGCAGTACTTTGAGAATTAAGGAAGATTCATATGGTTTCAAATGGTGATGCTTTCAATATGTTGTAAACTACCAATAGAAAAGAGAATTCCTCTACAGTTTCTAACTCATGCTCCAACTTACTTTTTCTTTCTTTTTTTTTTTTTTTTTAAGAGTCTGAGTCTCATTCTGTCATCTAGACTGTAGTGCAGTGGAGTGCTCATGGCCATCACAACTTTGACCTTCTGTGCTCAGGCGATCCTTTCTCCTCAGCCTTCCAAGTAGCTAGAACAATAGGTTT
>NW_006991177.1:0-1083 GCF_000164805.1 Carlito syrichta | reverse complement strand
CTAATTTTTGAAGTATCCTCTATGTTAAAAATACTATAGAGCAAGCAGCATTACATGTGATGTGTAACTATAAAAAAGAATTTATATAAAAAATAATCATTCTCATATTATTTTTCACTGTGCATCTTCCTTCTAGTTTCAGTCCTTTTGCAATTCTAGTCATAGTAAGTTTAGAATGTATAATACATAAAAGATTTGCTAGATCTTCTTATACCATTTTAGAAAGCAAAATCATACCCCACCACTTGTTCACTGCAAGGAAATTGGGGTTGAAGAGGAATCCTCAATTTATGTCAAACACTGACAAATTGAATATGTGTAAAAACACCCGTGTCTCAGTTTTTAGTCTGCCTTTTCCCTCTGCTTTCCTTAACATCCCCACAACAGAATGTTTTTATGGGAAAAAAGTTAAGCTAGGATTTTTAGGGGAAGAGTGTTCCTCATTGCTGGTTCTGTCAGGAAGAAACAAAAGGCAGACTATGATGCGTTCGTTGCTATATCTTCCCCCACACACCCTCCTCAGGCCTCAATGACTCTCTCCCTGGCCATGTGCTTCTCAGATGACCACATCTCCCTCTTTACTAAAAATCAGAATGTGTCAAGGACAACTGCCTCATTTGTGTTTCCCTCCACCTCTAAATTAATGTTAATTACCTCTCCATCCCCTCCTCCTCCATAAGATAAAACATTTCATTAGATAAAACCTTCATCTGAGTCCTTGATTTTATCCCTCCCATCTATTCTGGGCCTTTGCCTAGCAATTACTGTCTCTTACCCTACAACTCCATTCTATGTCTGATGTTGATGCTTCTACTGGATCCTTGCCTTTGACTTACAAGCACCCTTAGTCTTCTCCACATTGTGTGTATATTTCAGATGCATTATAGATGTGTGGGTTTTTGCGTGTATTTTTATATATTCAAACCCTCAAGTTATCGTCTGTTCTTCTTGTTGCTTCCTCGTTTTCCAACCAAGTGCAAATTCCATCATGCCTTGGCTCCCTTTTCTAGAATTCTATTGAGATAACTGTACCTGTAGCATTTGCTAAATCTCAGGGCCAATTTCAAGTCATCATTCCCCTTG
>NW_006991176.1:0-1834 GCF_000164805.1 Carlito syrichta | reverse complement strand
ATGGCCACCATTTGTTACTGTTGTTTTGTGATTTTGGAAAATCACAAAAAAATGGATGAATTTTATGTGTGTTTATATCCTAGAATAAAATAATTTTAGGCTTCAGATTTATCAAAGTGAACATTTGAAAGAGTGGATATTTGGAGGTAGAGGGTTATGCTATCTAATGTATAGTTGATGGGATTTGCCATGGGCGGGAGAATGGATTCTGGCTTAACTACCAGGTCTTTGCTCTTGGTCTATCAGTACTTTTAGATTAAAAGTTTTACTGGGAAGCGTCAGATTGTAATTAGGAAAAGATATATGATTCCCTGATGCCAAATAGAAGCTTCAGCCACCTTGGCAAGGACTTAAGAAGGTTTCTCTCAATTTGACCATTTTAGGTGAAACAATATGAAATAACCATTTTTGGGTTTAAAATGGTCAAATTATTATCAGTTTCCTAGAGTGCAACCTAGCATAAAGTGAAGTAGTTATTCAACCACTATATTATCTTACAGAGAGATTTTGCAAATAAATTTTAAAAAGATGCATGGAGTCATTTGTAAGAAAAGTGCTCTACCAACCCATGGGTGGGTTTGTAAAAGTTCCCAATGTAATTGCTTATCCTTTTACTATTTATTATATAGTTTTTTGGTGGCACAGAAGACTGGACTTGCTTGGTATTATTGACAGTCACGATTTATTGAGAGATTATTATACTCCAGGTACTTTTCTGAATCATTTACATGAATTATCTAGTTTAATTTTTGAACTGGTCCTATGTATATGGGTACTTTTATCACCCATTTATAATGGCATCAAAGTGCAAACATATTAAATACCTTACTCAAAGGTAGACAGCAAGTACCTGACAGCACAAAGTTGTATTTTTGCATAGATATTCTCCTTTTCTAATTGCTAATTTTCTGGATACTTTAAGGAGTACACAATGGCTAATGACATGATCCCTGCCCTTTGGGGAATCATAGTCAAAATAAGGGGCTTTGGCAATCCATGCATCGCTAGACATTAAAGCCATGTCTGCTGTCTATATGTATTGCTGGGATGCTGAACCAGGATAGAAGTCATTTGGCAGTAGGTGGTGTGAGGGTTGATGTTTGAAGGAAGGATGAAGGAGAGGTGAGAGATAATTCATGGGAAGAGATCACTTTGACTGAAGCTCTTGGAATTTAAAAAATGTAGGGAGTGTTCAGGAGACAATATTTGTTGTTGTTATTGTTTCTTTTAGAAGAGGAGTATATATTTGGCATAGAAGGATGGTAACATTTGACAAAAACCATTCAGTCTGATCTCCAATGGTTTCTCCTCAGATAACTGCTCATTTTCAGAAGGAGTACTTGTCTGGGAATGCCTGGAGGGAAACCATTCAAGTTGAAAATATTCAATATTCACTTAGGGATCTGTATGTGGTATTAAATCATGTCTCTCAAAGTCATCAATACAAAGTTTGAGTTTTCCCTTATTCCATGTAATATTTTGTTTCTTGATGAAAAATGTTTGTAGCACTTAGAAAAAAATAACTGCATTTTCATTGCATTTGCTTCTATAATAATAATGATAATACAATCCTCCATTTGTTTGCCTACTCCAAATTTGAAAGTATTAAAGATGATTTTTAAAGCTAAGCTTTTGAGATAGCATTATCTGCATTTAAAGCATGTTGACATTGTCATTTGTCATATATGTTTCCTTGAACTTGGACAGGGTCCATGGTTTCTTCTGACTTCCCCATCTACGAATACCATTCTCTGAAACAATCCCTGCAAATGGTTAAATGCCAGCTATTGAGTACATATGATAGAAAATAACAGTGACAATAGCAAAGTCATTC
>NW_006991175.1:0-1200 GCF_000164805.1 Carlito syrichta | reverse complement strand
GGAAGTGTCATGTTTCCTTGATTTTTCAAGTTTCTTGCATCTTTATGTTAATATCTTTGTATCTGATTTAGCAGTCACCTCTTCCAGTTTTATGGGTAGCTACTGTAGTGTATTTACTTTTCTATAGATGTGCCTGTATTAGTTGGTTAAGGTGCTTTGACTTTGGCTCTGGGTGGGCACAATAGGATATTCTCTATATCATTTATTTGGCTATAATCAATGTCAGTGGTGTCCTCAAGTTTCTCAGTGGCTCAGGTTGTGGTTATTTGTGGAGCCAGTGGTTGAGGCATTGACGGAGATTGGGGAACTGGGTGAGTCATTCCTCAAGCCCCTGGGTGGCATGTGTAACCGCCAATTATGGTGACTGCAGCCCAGAGCTGAACAGTTCTTGGGTCCCTGGGTAGGATCTGCATGAGCGTTGACCATGCAGTCAAGATGATCCTCAGGATCCTGGAGGGCACACATGGGCACAAGCAGTGTTAGCAGAGAGCTTGTTGGACTGGGTAAACTAGACTTAGAGCCCCTAGGCAGGTTACATGGGTTGGCAACAGAGGCAGGCTGGTCCTCAGGCCCATTGATTTCCAGACTGCATATATAAATGCTGATAGTAGCAGGAAATACCTATATATGTTCTCAAGTCCCAGGGTAGTCCTGTCTTTGTAGGGGGCATGGTCAATATTGGTGATGGTGGTCACCCCAAACAGGCAACCCTCAGGTTCTGGGTAGCACAGTCCTGTACTGGAGGTAGTCTCCCTATATTCTGTGCTGCTTATTCCTTGAAATATAGGATACTGCTTGACTTTGGTGCAGGGGACACAGCTACACAGCTTGGTAAAGGTGGTATTCCAATGCTTCAACCCGAAGTGGATGGAGGAAGATTTTGGCAAGGTCCCAGACATGTGATGATGGAGGGGTTATTTGTCATAAGGAAGCTTGTAATTTGGTGGTGTTTCCTATCACTGAGCTTAGTATTTGGACTCTATAAGTATAATGTGAGTGTATATTTATGTGTTTTTAAGGTACTCTGGTTTGATAAAAACATAACATGATTTTTTTGCCTAAAAATTATTTGTTTAAGAAATAAAAGTTAATAAGTTTTGACTATGTTACTACCTTGAGCTTCTATCCATAATAAAATCCATTAATAAATGTTTTCTATTCACTCAGTAATAGCCTTAACTACATGATGTAAAATTATTT
>NW_006991174.1:0-1569 GCF_000164805.1 Carlito syrichta | reverse complement strand
GTGCAAAGCCATGTCATGAGACTTCGCTCCTGCCTGTGTTAGGATGGTCAGCTGTGCCCTTGGTAGGAGCCTGGACCTCCCATTGCTCCAGGAGTTGTCAGGTGTATTCATACATGTGGCACCTTTGAGTGAGTGATACAACATTTACTTAGCAACCAAGAGCACTATCTGGCTTTTTCATACTCGTTCTTGGAGCTCATATATGTTTTATGCTGGGACCTTGACTGGTAGTTTTGTGAATTATCTTCCCATTTATGGGCCTTGCCTTATGGTGTCTTCAGATGATATAAAGGTCTTCCTTATTTTTATTTATTTATTTATTGGTGTTTCTTTTGTTTTTAGAGACAAGGTCTCACTCTGTCACCCAGGCTGGAGTGCAATAACACATTCAACTCACTCTAATTACAAACTCCTGGCCTCAAACAATCTTCCCACCTTGGCCTCCAAATGCCCTTGGATAGCAGGTGTACACCCACATCCCCATCCCAGGTTATAGTGTTAACAGAGGCGAGGGTGCAATTTATTCTTTCTTGTGTGTACATTTATGTCCTGTTTAAGAAATCAAAGTACTAAGGTAATCTCTAATACATGTTTTCTGCTGAGACATTGCCTTTCACATTGGAGACTTTACCGCCCCTGGAGGTAACGTGTATGTGTGTGTGTGTGTGTGGTGTGAGGTAGAGGTCCATCTGATTTTATTTCATATACATATGTGTATGACTGCATGATCTCAGTGCCATTTATGTGAAGGCCGTCCCTCACCCATAGCATCACCATAAAAAGGGATGTCTGTCTCAGGACTCACCATCCTGGTCTCTGGGTCTTTTTATCTCACCCTGCATTGAAACCTAGCTGTCCTCATGATTGGGGTCTATAATAGGTCCTGCCATCTGGAAGCACAATACTCTCACTTTCTTTATAAAGCTTTAACTCCACTTGACTGTTGAAATTCTGAACAAATTTGTACCTAAATCCTTCACAATGGACTCCATGTGGCTAAATGGGCCTAAAATTAAAAAGCCAAGAGGCTACTTTCAGACTAGGAGTCACACACACTCTGGTGTCCCAAAAAACTCCACCTTTCTATTTTGGAAAATCTTAAAGCTTACCTGACTCTACCAATCAAAGCTCACTTGCCTCAGCCAGCAAGGGCTTAGGATCAGCTGTATAAACCAATCAGAAAGTGGCTGCATCAACCTATCAGAACTGAGAGAGTTTCCACCTGACTTTGCATAAATAAAAATGACTGGAGCCTGAGCAGGCACACTTACTATAAAACCCAAGCTTTCTCTTTTCTCTCTATTCCATAATTTCCTATTAGCCAGAGGCTGTCACTTCCCAGGTTGAAACTGTGCACTGGAATAAAGTCTCTTTTCTCCAGATTCCTCTTCAGAGAACTTTGGTTCACAGAATCTACTTGTCAATTTACACATCCCCTTCATAAAGAATTTTCTTGTGATCAGGAACGGATATATTTGTGTCTCCCCTGCATAGCTCCCATTTATTTACACATCCTGTGTCTCTCTAAAATATTGAATAATTTCCCCCTCAGACACCTTAGACATATTT
>NW_006991173.1:0-1934 GCF_000164805.1 Carlito syrichta | reverse complement strand
GAGAGAAATTTCTTTATTCTTTTTAAAATAAGTTTATTTGAACATATAAAGGAGACTCTTCAGTATTCAGGTCAAAAGAAGACACATAATTCTTATTTTAAAACTTTGAATGCTTCAGTTCTGCTCACATAGAGCAAACACATATCACCCTCTCTCTCCCACTGAATGTAGCCATCTGAAGACTCTGAAAAGCAAATGGTACCAAGCAAACTAGAAAAGGTATTTAAAACTCAAAATACAAATGATCTGAAGGTGAGTTTATATTTTCTTTCCTCTCTTATTTCCTAGCCTATATGTACACAAAGGCAGCACACATCCCCAGAAATGTGCATGGAGTATAGATAGAAAGAGTTTCAAGGTAACTCCCTCTCCTTCTGGTCTGAGGAGCGGGGGAGGAGAGGCAAGGAAAATCTATTGTTTTTGTTTTGTTTCTTTTCTCTCTAGTTTCCTAGTTTCTGTTCTAGAATGTACACATCAGAGGGACAGTAAATATTCAGTTTTCTATTCAAAGAATCAAGAAGGGAGAGGGGGACTTAGAGCAGGAGAGTGTTCAAAGAAAAAGCAGAAAAGAGGAAACTTGAAAAAAGGGATTAATGGGCTCCTCTTTGTGTTACACAGGATTCAACCTTACAAATACATATCAGGAGCTTTGACAACAGGACCATGGAGTAGATCACCACTTAGATCTAAGACTGGCCCCTTGGTTACATATATTTTGGGATGAATACAAGTAGTACTGCAAGAGTTTTAAAAACAAGGAATGGATGGAACCAAAGTTTCTGAAATACAACCAAGAAGTAATCACTATACAAAGAACCAGAAAAATCTGACAATATCTCGTGGAAAAAGACAGTTGACAGAAGTCAATACCAATTGACCCAGAATAAAGAGACAAATATTTTAAAACATTTCTTCTATTCATTCTCTAAGAACAAAGGGCAAATACTTCTAAAACAAATGAAAAAAGAGAAATACTCTGTGAGAAATGAGATATTAAAAATAATGATAATTTTAGAATTAAAAACACAATGAGCAAAATTAAAAAATTCTCTGGACAGGCTCAATACTAAGACTAATATGTAAATGAACTTGAAGATAGATCAATAAAAATTACCTAACCTGAACAAGGGAGAAAAGAAAAAAGATTGAAGAATAATAAACAGAACTTCAGGTACCTGTAGGACAATATAAGAGGGTCTAAATTTGGTGTCGGATAGGTTGCAGAAGACCAGGATAAAGAATGTGGTGTGGAACAATTTTAATAAATTAAAGGTAGAAATCATCTTTAATTGGTAAAGACATAAATTGAGAGATTCATGAGTCTCGGCAAAGTTCAATAAGGAAAAACTCATGATGTACATACTCATAATATATTGTAATTAAAATGCTGGAAATCAATGACAAAAATATCTTTAAAAAAAGCAAAGAAAAATGGCACTTCATATAAGAGAAGAATTGTTCAAACTATTAAAATAATAGAGAACAGCAAATAATGGAATATCTTCAAAGTGCTAAAATAATTAAAATGAACATGATAGTAGAAAACAAAAATTATAGCTTTACAGCTTTGTGTCACAAGATGGCATATGATTTTAAGGTATCTATGTTCCACTTGAAATGGTAAAACTAATTCTAAATAGACTCTGAAAAGTTTAAGTATGCATACTGTAATGCCTCAAGCAATCCTCTCCAAAATAAAATTACACCAAGATATATTTCAAAGCCTATTGAACAACACACACACAGTAACTTTAATGATATGCTACTGTAATTTTACACTAAATAAATGTAGGTGTGCACACACATACACAGACCTTTTGTGCTTCAAGGAAATTTTATGCTGAAGAAAATGTTCTATATCTTGAATATGGTGGTAGTAATATATGTTATAATTCAAAACTCATGAAGCATTCACTCAAATGAGTATATTTTAT
>NW_006991172.1:0-1721 GCF_000164805.1 Carlito syrichta | reverse complement strand
GTGTGCCCTTCTCTCTGTTGTTCTGCAGGTAGAACACTTGACAATGGAGGAGATTTGCAGCCTGAGGCATCCACAAGGCCTCTGAGTGATGAGGACAGTTGAGGAAACATCTTGTCATAGCACTTTACAATCCACCATGTGGTATATCTTGGTGAATGTCTATATGTGTTCTTGAAAAGGTTGTGTTTTCTGAATTTGTTGTTATGCAGAAAGACAATATTCAAGCAGATTGTGAATAGATGATAATATTCAAATCTTTATCCATACCTATTTTTAGTATATTTGTCCTATAAATTCCTCAGAGAGAGTGCTAAAATCTCTAACTTTATTTGTGGACTTGTTTATTTCTAGTTTTTGTTTTATTTATTTTCATACTCTGTTAAGAGATCCCTACACATTCAGAATGGCCTTGTTTTCTTGATGTGTTATAAAATGACTCTTTGTCTCTAGTAACACTTAAGTCTTTAAGTTTCCTTTACTGGATGTTAATATAGTTACTTCAACTTTTTGTAGAGTGTTTTCTTGTTTTCACCTTAAAAGATTCTAGCCAATGTATGTCTTTATAATTAAATGACATTGTTGATTGTCCCCAAACATACTTTTTATATGAAGAAAAAGAACAAATTCTACCTATACCTTTTAGTGTTCTTCAAAAAAAATTCCAGCCAAACTTTGCTGTTCCTAAACTGTCTCCTCAGAGAATTTTGTGCTATTCTTAAACCAGTACCTGTCAGAGTATATTTTTATGTAGTAGTTTTTTTGGGATCAATGATAAATAAATTGCTTCTTGTTCTATAGTTATATGGGAAGTAACAATTTATATGTGGATTCTCCCTTTCTCTTGAGTTTAAGAAGACTGAGGTACATTTTTTCTATGTAATTTTGTCAATTGCTTGGTTTAATAAGTGTCCAAAATATATGCCAGGTAAATTTGCTGCCTGTGTGACATTGATGATAGTAGAACAATTGTTTTGATTAACTTGACATTTGTGTCAATGTAAGTGAATTCCAGAATTTCAGAAAAAATTGTCAAGATCTTATCAAAATATTGTCCAAATTCAATCTACTGTTTCTCCTTGTGATTTCCACCTTTATCCTCTAATCCTTTTTTCTGCAATACCAAACTGATTCATTTCCCTTCCTCTTTAATTAGCCTCTCCCTCCCTGTGTTTTACTCAGTGACTCACACAGAATTAAATCCCTCCCCAAAATGCCAAACCCTGTCTTAATTCCTTCTCCCTTAGATCTGTATTCAGCTTCCTCCACCTTTGTTGATCCTTCCAACATGAAATATTAGTCAATTAGACTTGAGGTGGCCAACCTTGCCCTGATCCCCTTCTCTCAGAGCAAGGCTACAACCAATCATTGTAGTAAACGTTTTTGTTTATTTTTTGTTTTGTAATATATAGAGACAATACTGTGACCTTGGTAAGCAGACATTAAAGCTCTGTTCTTGCAAAATGAGGAGACAGAGAAGCATACCTCATGTGATCAGAGCATTGTCCTAAATACCCATTCTGAGGGCCCAAATTAGCTTCATTTTCACCATGGCTAATTTTGCTTGAGAGTTACACAGCTCTGGGTTCAAATTTTGTTGGAGTAACTCTAGGAAAATGATTGCTGCCCTCTTTACTTATTTGGCTTATTTTTATTCTTTTTTTCCTTTTTTTTTTTTGAGTTGGAGTCTCACTCTGTCGCCCAGACTGGAGTTCAGTGGCCGC
>NW_006991171.1:0-1932 GCF_000164805.1 Carlito syrichta | reverse complement strand
ATTAGACAAACATGTGTAAGAAAAAAATAAATTAACCCATAGTGTATATTATGTAAAAGAGAAAAATTAACTACAAATAGGAAAAATACATAAATGTTAGAGGTAAATCTGTAGTATTTCTAAAAATAAACACAGCACAGGGGATCTCAAAGTTGAGGTCCAGCCAAAGAGGCAAAGTTGGTTATTGGCTCAACACAGGATTTAAGGGCAAGCCTACAAAGTAAAGTGAAAGTATGATTATTTAAAGAAAAGAGGAACAGAAAGAAGACTACTCTATAAGCAGAGCAGCTCCCATACATTATTGGTGTTTCAGTTGGAAAATGAAAGTAAGTTTATTGAAATGACAGAGAGCAGGCTACTTCATAGGCAGAGCATCCTGGGCTTTGTCAACAGGAAGAGCAACAGCTGTGCATCACTGGGGTTTTATTTTTACAGCTATCTCTTGATTATATGTCAAGCGAGGGGTGGAGTATTCATAGGTTTCCTGCTAAATAGGTGCAGATTTCTAAGAACTGGGGTTCCTCCCAGTTTGTTCCTATAAATGGGCGGGATTGAAATTGTCATGGCGCTGGAGGGAGGGTGTGTTACTTAAAATGCTGTGTTTTATAATGAGGGGCAAGGTCAGGTAGCTGGCAAATTAGTTGCCATCTTGGATCTGGATAGCTGTAACTGGTTCTAAGAAACTATCTCAGCTACTAGTATTGAAAAGTTAGTTTTGTTTATCTCGGAAAGCTAGTCCTGCCAACTCCTATCTCAAAAATGACTTAAGAGAAAAATCTTTGCAACCAAGAGTTAGAAAAAAAATATTATTACATAATACACCAAAAGCATGAACAATAAAAAAGTGCTAAAATAGACCATAAAAACATAAAACACTTATTATTCAAAAATCAACACTAAGAAAGTAAAAAGTTAAGCCATACACTAGGAAAATAAATTTTAAAATATACATTTGATAAAAGACTTTTATTCAGAATATATAAAGAACTGTTATAACTTAAGACAAAGAAGACAAATAACCTGAGTTTTTAAAAATATGAACAAAAGATTTTAAAAGACATTTCCAGAAGAAAGATATTGAATGACACATAAGCACATAAAACACTGGTCAGCACCATTAGTCAGTGGGAAAATGCAAATTAAAACAACAATGGAAATTAATGCCCATCCTCCAAACGTAATAACATCAGGTCCTGGCAAGAGGAAGGGGTAACCACGGGGCAACCAGAATTTTTATAGCTGTTGATAAGCATATAAAGTCATATTATCACTTTAGAAAACAGGTTGTCAGTTTCTTATAAAGTAAAAAACTTACCCTAATTCACAGAAATTATCATTCCTAGGTATTTACGCAGGAGAGATGAAAACGTATGTTCACACAAAAGCCCATATGTGACTTTATTCATAATAGCCAAAACTGGAAACAAACCTAATGTCCACGGACTGATGAGTGATCAACAAACTTCATACATCCATGTAAATAACACTGCTCCTCAATATATGAAAAAAAAATGACACTTGTAATAACATGGATAAATCTCAAAGTCATTATGCTACATGCAAAAAGTCAAACATGGACACTGCATACTACACCACTCAATTTATATGAAATTCTAGACAAAGAAACAAAACTCTTGTGACGTAAAGTTGAACAGTGATTGCCATAGGCATAAGTTGGGTTGGGGAGGATCAACTACAAAGAGAAACTAGGGAGGCTTGGGGTGACAGAAATGTGACTATCTCATGGCTGTAGTGATGGTTACATAGCTATGTATCCTTACAAACTTACATTGTACACTTAAAATTGTTAAATTATATTTTATGTAATGTATAGCTTAGAAAAACCATGTGGTTTTTGTCTTATGTTTGCCTTAAATCCTGAAAATATTGCTACACTAGGGTCACTGAAGTTCTTAGAGAACATGGAACGTT